>NC_090195.1:29597243-29814743 GCF_024679245.1 Pseudorasbora parva
GCAATCTCACAGATTTCTGCAGTGAAGCTGGTATACAATGAAGCTCTTAATTTCACAATGTCTGCATTTATAGAGACGCGTGTGTTAACTGAACTCAGCACCTGCACAAACACTCGCGAGTGAGTGATGCGGTGAGTGGATTCCAAGTTCAACACCTGTGATTGGCCAACTGCGTTGTAGAAATCTACAAACATGTCTGTAATTGGCTACATTACTCACCGAGGCGAAAACACGTTGGAAATGTAATCATTTGACGAGTGCAAATACAGATACACACTGAATCATTTGCTAGCTCCTTTTCGCTAATAATATGCTATTACGAATTCTTAATGAGGATTGCATATCCTAGACAAGCAGTTATGGGCAGCGTTTCCCTCTTAAAGCAGAAGCAGCAGCAGGTTGTTGGTTTGAGTGAGAAAATTACACTATTATCAAGTCCATTTCAATCTCGGAACCGCAATGTCCATTGGGTCCGTGGACAAGCCTCCCCCTACCCCCCTCCGGCGCTGGGCGTGGTTTTGTGTGTTTTCGCTGCATTCACGCTGTAAACCAGTGCTGCCTCTCAGTCTTTTTGCCACTCAGCGGGGGCGTAATCGCAGTCGCTCCAGCTGACGGTGACGTTACGTGCATTCCCTCTATAAGTTCGGGAAAGCGGTGGTTTGGGGAGGCGATCAGCTTAATTCTCCAGTTGAGTTTTTAGATTACTGCTCAAATAGGGTAATGATCATTGTTGCTTTCACTCTGCATCCTCTAACTTAGAAGCACCAACACAAATTTAGATTATCTTAAGACAAAAGATCTTATTATCTCTTTATTCTTTGTCTTTCTCTGTATAGGCTGTCTCCCTCACGATTGTGTGCGGGTGTTTGGTTAGGTGCGAGGTAGGTTAGATTGCCTTTTCTGTTTGTTTGTACTTGGTGACCTGTTTTTAGGTGTAGGCTTTATTTTAGGCTGATGTAGGTTTTCTTGTTGGTCGCGAGGCTGGTGAATTCATGGTTAAAGACCATTTTAAAATGGCGCTGTGTTGCCATCCCAACCATTAACGCGCCGGTAGGGTTTCTTTTAATGTGTTTTGAGTGATTTTTGTTGGGGGTTGGCAATATTTATGGGTTATGAGTAACATTTGTTTATTTAGTTTTCTTTAGGAATTGCCATTTAATTGCCACTGCTGTCTTTCCTCCCCCATTTTTTTTTTTTTTTTGTTATATGTACCCCTTTGTCAGTTTTGTTATTTTTCTTGTTTATGATATTTGATATTGTGACGTGCCTTGTGTTGTTACTGGTATGAGTCAACAAAATGGGCTGCCTAAATCAGTAATGGTCAGTTTCTGAGCATTGTTGAATTTTGTGAGAACCAACTAATTTTATTTTCTTCTTTTTGTTTGTTTTAGCGGATCACTGACAGTGGCGGAGCCAGAGGGCCAGTTGGGGTGGCAATTGCCCCCCCAGACGAAGTCCTTGCCACCCCTGTTGCCACCCCGCTGAAAATATTACACTGTTTGAATTTTACTAACATTTCCCAAATCTCCCAGCGGACGTGAATACATCCTGGCAGCGCGCATAAGCGTGCAGCTGCAGCGTGCTGTTGCTGCTACACTTTTCATTGGTTAAGCTGACACGCAGCTCCTTCGTGACGTGCCCCAAACGACTCCAAAACAACGCGGGAAGCAGCACACACATAGTTGCCAGGGTCGCGGTTTTCCCGCACAATTGGGCTATTTTAAAAAAGGAGTTGCAGGAAAAATTACGGAGCCGCGGGTTGCGGTTTTTTGGGCTACAATTAAAAAGTACAGCGGCCGCGAAACAATATAAAAGAGCCAAAGAAAAAATTAAATGGAACGGTTTATTAGTGGGTATTGATCCTCGGGAACGAATTCACTTGGCAACAACCGCTGCATGTGAGTAGACACGTCACTTGAGCATTTCACAAATCAAGCATCATCACGTCACATGAGTTATGCCTTTGGTGGTTGAAGCATTGGTTCGGTTGTCCGTGGATGAACAAGCAGCAGCACTATAAAATGTCAGGTAAATGGAGAAAACCATCACCACAGATGCTTTCTCTCTTTATTGCTGAAATCTATTCAGCACCACATGAGAAGGGTGGGGAAGAGGGCATATGTCTAAATGAAGACAGCCCTGAGATTGTAAACTGTACACACACACAAACACACACACAATTTTGGAATCGACTATTTTGATTGTTTTTTTGAAATAAGTATCTTCAACAAAGCTGCATTTATTTTATTAAAAATAAAAAAGTAATGTTGACTGTAATATTGTGAAATATTATTAAAATATAAAGAAACTGTTTTCTATTTGAATATAGTAAAGTGTAATTTATTCTGTGATTTAAAGCTGTGTTTTCAGCATCATTACTCAAGTCTTCAGTGTCACATGATCCTTCAGAAATCATTATAATATAATTATTTCCTCCTCAACAAACATATGTTTATTATCAATGTTAAAACACTTTTAGGATTATTTAATTAATAGAAAGTAAAAAACAAAAACAAAACAGTATTCATCTGAAATAGAAAACTTTAGTAACATTGTACTACCGGGGGTAGGGGTGGGTAAACAAAGAAACAAATACATTTATTCAGCAAGGATGCCTTAAAAATTAATTAAGTGACGGTATAGACATTTATAAAGTTGAAAAAGCTTTATATTTCAAAAAAACTGTTTTCAACATTGATAATAATAAATAATTCTTGAGGAGCAAATTATCATATTACAATGATTTCTGAAGGATCATGTGACACTGAAGACTGGAATAATTCAGCTGAAAATTCAGTTTTTGAATCACATAAATAAATTGCATTTTAGATTATATTAAAAAAAGTTATTTTTAATAGTTATTTATTTTATGTACAAATATTTCACAATAATACTGATTAGCTGTATTTTTGATCAAATAAATGCAGCCTTGGTGAGCAGAAGAGACTTTTTTTTTTAAAAACAATACATTTTATATCAATTTTATATATGAGTTTATTTGTGGGCCCTTTATGGGAATCCAGTGGTTGTCTAATCTGATCAGACACTGAAAAATTGGGCTAGTTTTCATTCCATTTGGGCGGGTTTTGAGTTGTCATTGGGCTAGAAATATTTCTGGGACCTGGCAACCCTGAGCACACAGGATCGATGAAGAGCATTTTGCTGGTATGTACGGCTTTTATTGGAATAGAATTAAACAAAGTACTGTTTTAACGGCAAGTAAGGGAGACGTTGCACTTTAATGCTTAGCATTAATACTTCAATGAGCATTACTAGTCGTGAAACTGACTGACTAATACAGTCGCGCCTGCGTAAATATGCTTAAAACATGTCGTTAATGTTCAAATGTTCAGCAACAATCACAAACATAAAGGGGGTCGCACACCGGACGCGGAGCTCGGCGGCGCGCCGCGCAGCGTCTCAGGTATCGCACACCGGACTCGCACATTCTCAAAGGATTTTAAAAGGCTACGTTTATTATACATTTCCCCAAAATATGTTTAGACTTTATTCAAGCTGTTGAACTCAGAATGTAAAACAAATGTGTCTTGTAGCAAAGGTTGAAATCAGTATACCTTAACGATAATATACTTTTAATATAAAGCCTTGAAATGGCGCTCTGTGGCGCGGCAGGATTTAGAACAACTTCCTGAGTCGCCGCGGACAGGCGCCGAATGCCGCCACCGGTGTGCGTACACTCATTGAAAACAATGTGTTCGAATTTTAAAGACGTGGCGCGCCGCCGAGCTCCGCGTCCGGTGTGCGACCCCCTTTAGGGTGGCTTAAAACTTAATAAAGCTTAAGACTAAAAAACGAATTGCTACACTTCTTAGACTGTTCAAGCTACAAACTCGGCTCAGACTTTCAAACTGTTCTGACTCGGGTTGCCTTATCTTTTCAGACTGATCCGACTTAGGGTTTTCCTAAAAATGCTATCTATCTATCTATTTAAAACTTTAAACTTATCAAACTATTTACAACTTTAAACTTATCAAACTATTTACAGCTTTAAACTTATTAAACTATTTCAAACTTTAAACTATTTCAAACCTTTTCAAACTTTCTGATCAACTCTCTTCCAAGCCAACTTAAAGTTTGTCTTCAAACTTTTTAATCTAGTTCAAATTGGCACGTGTAATGCAGCACTAATCTTAGGATAACAGACCGTTGCCATGGACGTAGGATTCTAACCTTAGAGACCGAACAGATTATTTTCTTTAGCGGAAGCAATAGTTTTTAAATCAATAAACTCCCTTTTAAATCAATATGTTGTGTCAAATTATTTATTTATTTGGTAGGTAGTAGCCATGTAATAAGTGGAATAATGTATAGCGAGGCAGTTGTTATAGCGAATACAACCCCTTTCAGGCTGATTTAAGATCCCTCCGCTTCACGTCAGGCTCCTAAACAACCTGTCGGTGATGTATTCGCTATAACAACTGCCTCGCTATACATTATCCCTTACTTAACATAACATACATGTCTAGATGTCTTTAAGCAATTTCCTTGTGTTGTCAAATAGGCTAGACCTCAATATACTCAGATTTTGTCGTAATGTATTACTTTAATATTTGTATTATTATTAGTAACGGTGTACACATGGTAAATAATAATAATAAGCAAATTGTTCCAAATTATGGTTTCACCAACTTCTTTTGCTAAGAAGCAAAAGTCAGGTGCAGATCAGGGCCAAACAGATCCCAGTCCCAGTGTCAGCTGTTGTAGTGAACCATAGGTGGTGGACAGGGAAGTCAAGAAGAGAAAGATAATGACACACAAGAACCCAGTGTATCACCAGCAGGTCAGAGCAGTGAGCAGAGGCAGTAAATTGTGTCTTAAATTCAGATTTAAGTTTCAAGTGCATTATATCAGTGAATCATCTCCCATTCCCTTTAAAAGCCAGTTGCGCTTGCACCCTGGCGGATACGCTACATTTTGTGGGAAATAATTTATTTTTAGTGTAATTGAACACTTTGTATATTGACCCCCCAAAATAACACCTTGCCACCCCTGTTTTTAAAGTCTAGCTTCGCCACTGATCACTGAGGGGTGCTGGTTGGATCGTTAGTGTGGGCCTTTTGGGTGGATACTCCGGTTGCACTGCTTGTTCACTGTGTGTGTGTGTGCATTTGTGCTTGTGTTTGTGTGTGTGTGTGTGTGTGTTTTTTTTTTTTTTTTTTTTTTTTGAATATTCTTTTCACAGGTACATTTATGGGTGATTTTTCCTTTTAGAGGTCTTGGAGTGGGCGCACTGGTGGCCGGTCAGTCCTCCTCAAGTGTCTGCTAGTTTTGAGTTTGTTTGTTTTTCATAGTTGGTATTCTCTCTTTTAAAGGTGCAGCTTACGGTGTTTTTTTTTTTAAACCATAAAGAACCAAACTATGGCTCATACTTTTCTTACCTTTTGTGAACATGTTAAATTCAGTCTTGTTATTTTTGAGAAACAGGTCTCCGTTCCCTTTTTGGGGTGGTCCACAACGAATCTGTGCTTATAACTGTCTAACATTCCCTGAGGAGAGTTTCAGGGTGGCCTAGTCTGGCTATATTTTATTTATTTAAAAAGTGTTCCACGCATCCTGCTTATCATTGTTTACAGGCCTCCAAAGTACTCTCCAGCCTTTATTGATGAATTTACAGAACTGTTAATAATAATTTCCTCAGAGTTTGACTGTTTTGCCATTGCTGGGGATTTTAACATTCACATAGAAAATGCTGAATCCAGTACAACAAAAGGGCTCATGACTGTTCTTAACACTTTTGATTTGAAATGGCATGTAAATGGACCCACACACAATCGTGGACACACTCTAGATTTACTTATCAGTAAGGGTCTAAACATTTCATCGATCATTATTAAGGATGTGGCACTGTCTGATCATTTCTGTATTTTCTTTGATATATCAATCTTTCCTCCCATTGACACTAGATCTGTCTCTGTAAAAAAGAGACGCTTAAATGAGAACACTAATGTGCTGTTCATGAAGGCTTTATCTCTAACACCAAGCATATCTGCAGACTCTGTTGATTTTCTCCTTGACTCCTTTAACTTAAAAGTTAAGAGTGTAATTGATGATATTGCTCCTCTGAAAGTCAGGAAAAAGAGTGGCAAACAAAAGGCACCATGGAGAGACTCAACAGCAGTTCAAATAATGAAAAGACAATGCAGAAAATCTGAACGCATGTGGCGGAAGACAAAACTTGTAGTCCATTATAACATCTATAAAGACTTTCAATGTGGATCACAAACCCCCCGAGTCACATTCCCAGAGAAATGCTCTCGGACAGCAAATGCAGTGAGTTTGCTTCCTTCTTTTCAGAGAAAATCAAAAATATCAGAAAGGCAATCAGCACATCTTTGAGTTGCTCTGGAGTCAGTCAGATCAGACCACGACATCAGAAAGTTGTCTGATTTCGAAACAATTGATGGTAAAATTTTAGTAAACACAGTACACCACCTTAAAACATCAACCTGCGCCCTTGACACACTCCCCACTTCTTTTTTCAACAGTGTGTTTAACTGTTTAGAAGCAGATCTCCTATGGTAAACTCCTCACTTCTCTATGGGACTTTTCCAACCGCCCTTAAAACTGCAATAGTAAGCCTCTTCTGAAAAAGAGAAATCGGGATAACTCCATATTGAGCAACTACAGACCAATCTCAAATCTCCCCTTCATAGGCAAAATCATTGAAAAAGTTGTTTTCAATCAGCTGAACAAATTCTTAAACTCAAATGGACACTTTGACAATTTTCAATCTGGTTTCCGACCGCATCACAGCACATAGACAGCGCTCATAAAGATTATAAATGATATTCGCTTAAGTACTGATACAGGTAAAACATAAATTCTGGAACAACTGGACCTCAGTGCTGCATTAGACACTGTGGACCACAACATACTTCTTGACAGGCTGGAAAACTGGGTCAGGCTTTCTGGAAAGGTCCTCAAATGGTTCCGGTCATACTTAGAAGGGAAAGGTTATTATGTGAGTCTGAATGGACATCCATGACAAGTGGAGTCCCACAATGGTCAATTCTTGCACCACTCCTATTTAACCTGTATAAGCTGCCACTGAGCCAAATAATGAAAAAGAACTAAATTGCTTACCACAGCTATGCTGACGGTACCCAGCTCTACTTAGCACTGTCTCCTAATGACTACAGCCCCATTGACTCCCTGTGCAAATGCATTGATGAAGTTAACAACTGGATGTGCCAAAACTATCTTCAGTTAAACAAAGACAAAACTGAAATCACTACATTTGGAAACAAAGATGAAATTCTCAAGGTGAATACATATCTTGAGGCTAAAGGCCTGATAACAAAAAGTCAAGTCAGGAATCTTGGAGTGATTTTGGAGTCAGGCCTGAGTTTCAGTAGTCATGTCAAAGCAATAACTAAATCAGCATACTATCATTTGAAAAATATAGCGAGAATTAGATGTTTTGTCTCCAGGCAAGACTTAGAGAAACTTGTTCATGCTTTCATCACCAGTAGGGTGGACTATTGTAATGGCCTTCTCACCGGCCTTCCCAAAAAGACCATTAGACAGCTGCAGCTCATACAGAATGATTTTGAGCAGAACCAGAAAATATGACCATATCACACCAGTCCTCAGGTCTTTACACTGGCTTCCAGTTAAATCTAGGATTGATTTTAAAGTACTGCTACTTGTTTATAAATCACTCAATGAGCTAGGACCTCAATACATTGCAGATATGCTGATTAAATACAAACCCAACAGATCACTCAGATCAGCAGGATCAAGTCAGTTAGAAATACCAAGAGTTCACTCAAAGCAAGGAGAGTCTGCCTTTAGCTATTATGCCAGCCGCAGATGGAACCAGCTTCCTGAACAGATCAGATGTGCTCCAACAGTAGCCACATTCAAATCCAGACTCAAAACACATCTGTTTAGGTCTGCGTTTACTGAATGAGCACTGTACCACTGTACATCCGACTGATTGCACCTTATCTATGCATAATTTTTTAAAATTTTTACCATAGTTTTAGTTTACCTTTGTTCTTTTCTTTGGTTATCATCCTTTTATTATTTTTAATTCTCTTTACAACTGTATACAATTGTTTCTATTTTTATTTTTTGCATTGTATTCTTTTTCTTATGCATTTGTTATCCCTATTTTAATTCCTTTCTATGTAAAGCACTTTGAATTGCCATTGTGTATGAAATGTGCTATATAAATAAACTTGTCTTGCCTTGCCTTGCCCACACAAATCAGCTGGTGTGTGGTGAGCGTTCTGGCGCAATATGGCTGCCGTATCATCATCCAAGTGGATGCTGCACATTGGTGGTGGTTGAGGAGATTCCCCCCTTCTATGTAAAGCTTTGAGTGCCTTGAAAAGTGCTATATAAATCGAACGCATTATTATTATTATTATTATTATTATTATTATTATTATTATTATTATTGCCTTTATACTTCCGGGTATGCTGTCACATACTACGTCATGATG
Source organism: Pseudorasbora parva (assembly GCF_024679245.1). Taxonomy (NCBI): domain Eukaryota; kingdom Metazoa; phylum Chordata; class Actinopteri; order Cypriniformes; family Gobionidae; genus Pseudorasbora; species Pseudorasbora parva. The sequence goes on from NC_090195.1 coordinate 29,605,715, forward strand.
TAGCACCAATCAGGATTGGTCTTAGTTTCATTCATGCTTCAGATGCGCAACGCTGGTGGCGTTCCCCATAATTGTCGTTCTTACGAAGCAGTGGGAGTTCCCCGTCGAAAGAGAACATGTTCGTATATTTATTCACTGTTACTATTTCTTTCGGGGAAAACAAAAAGTTCAGGAGGCCATGATGGCTTGCAGAGCTCAGACGCCCAGGGTTTGGGCAGAGCAGGACGCCTGAGTAGCACGTCCGGCACAGCAGAGTCCACTGGCACAGAGTTCAGCGGAACTGGGACCACTGGAACTGGGACCACCGGAACTAGGACCGGCACAGAGTCCACCAGCACAGATTCCACCGGAACTGGGACCACCGGCACACGATCCACCGGAACTGGGAAAACTAGAACAAGATCCACCGGAACTGGGACCACTTGAACACGATCCACCGGCAGAGGGACCACTGGAGCACGATCCACCGGAACTGGGACCACTGGAACACGATCTACCAGAACTGGGACCACTGGAACACTATCCACTGGCAGAGGGACCACCGGAACACGATCCACTGGCACAGGGACCACCGGAACACGATCCACTGGCACAGGAACCACCGGAACACATTCCACCGGAACAGGGTCCACAGGATCACGATCCACTGGATCTGGGACCACCGGAACGGAGTCCACCGGAACTAGATCCACCGGAACAGGGACCACGGGAGCAGACATGGAGGAAGCCTTTCTCCCCCTTCGCTTCAAGACCACTGTTCTCGGGGCCACTGGAGCAGGGACCACCGATCTTGATTTGCTAAGATGTGTAGTAATTTAAAATAATCTCGTTGTCATGTAAGGGACCTGTTCATGTTGGACAGACATTTTAATTGCATTTTGTGTCTGTTAAGAGGCCTAAAGACACCCTTTACGTGAATGCCCCCAAAGCTGCTGTTTTAGCTGAGGGGGGGGCTCTGGGCATTAACTGTAATAACTCTGTGTTACAAGCACCAATCTGGTTTTTTTTTTTTTTTTTTTTTTTCTATAGACTGTACTCACAAAGATATAACGATCAAGATAAACTTAAAAATTTGCCGGAGTTGTCCTTTGATTTGTCCTGTGATAGTATTTGCCTTTTGAAGTGTGAGGTTTCCAGAAGCAGAAGTTCCCGAATACATGGAGTGCATGTCTTCTCTACAATCTGATCTCTAATCATGTCATCCTCGAATGCACCGAAGTCACAGTTCACAAGCAGTTCACGAAAACCAGCCACATATTGCACGATAGGTTCACAGAGTCTCTGAGCGCGCTTGCAAAATCTTTTTCTCTCAGCAACCACGTTCACTTTCTGAAAAAATAATGCTCGTAAAGCAGTCAGCGGAGTCTCATAACTGTCATCAGCCACAGTGAGTGTATAACAAATTCTCTGTCCCTCTGTACCCAAGCAATGAATAAGCAAAGCACGCTTTCTCTTCTCCGGAATTTCCTCTGCCGACAGGGGGAGAGAGTGGAAGTAAGGACATCATCGTTGCCAATATGTTGTATATGTCCAGTATTTAACTTCAGAGAACTCGATTTCAATCTATATATACTTTTATTATCATACTTACCTTACTGCTACCCTAGAAATCTAGACGCTCCCTAGCGGCAGCAAATCTAATCTGCCCGCAAGTGTCGTCTAGCAACTCTCAATACCCTTCTGAGCTGTATTCCCCCAACTCTTGCCGGGCCAATCACATCGTGTATAGAGTCGGTGGGCGAGGCCATAATGACGACAGCCGAGTTGCATTTGCATGCTTCTAGTAAACACAGAAGCTGGCAAACGGCGGTCTTTAGAATCAGCTTTGACCGCGACTCTGGAAGACTTGGAGTTAAGCTTTTAGAACAAAGAACGGCACTGAAGTCATTCTTAAAAAGGGAAGATGTGTTCAGAGTTTTGCTGACCGGATACGGCGAATGTTTAATCTATCAACAAGCTCTGCTTCACCTTCGTTGCTCTGGTTGGTGGTTGCGCTGTCCTATCGCGTGCAGAGGGAGTTATGAAATCATAGTTTCAGATAATGATGATTCTGATTCTAGTGCTTCTGTATTTCTTCAGAGTTTTCTGCTGGCTCTCAAAATAAAAATGGGACCGTTTTGTGTAAAGCTGAAGACATTAGTACTTTTCTTCAGGAAACGAAAGGGCTAAAAGGCGTACAGATTGAGGATTATTTTCCTAACCCTCAGTTTTTGAAGGACACCAGATATTTGATTAAAGATGGTGCTTTCTCTGATCTTGAAGTGTACCATTTATGCAAATTTGTAAGTGGAGTTTTTGATCATATGCATCTCTAAATTGAAATGAAGCTAGAGGTGTTCGGGAAAGGATGATGTTGTATGAGTTTATAAATCAGAAGTCTGCTGATGTCATGTGTATACAGGAAACTCATAGCGATAAAATAAATACGGTGGACTGAAAAAGAGTGGGGAGGTCAAATTTTTCTCAGTCATAAAGTCTGTATTAGTGGAGATGTGTAATTTTATTTTCTAAATAATACTTCACGCAGGTTGAAAACTGCATTAATTTATGTATGTATGTATATACATACTTTATGAAGTCCCCTTTAATGGTAAACCCACAGTCAGTCCTGAATGTATCACTTTTACTGTTGATGCTCAGGAGGAAGATTGCTGAAATTAGCATACCAAGAATAGTCTGCTATAAATAGTTCTGCTCATTTTGTGGTTTTTGAGGGCCAAAGCTGAGAATGATGGACGACTCATTTCTCTTTCTCTCTACACACTCTCAAGTAACAACCCATACACTGCACAGACGGCCAATAATGCTTAGAGTTTTGGTATTGTTTATGTTACACACAGTAAAGGCATCTTAGATCCTTTTTCCTTTCAGTTCCTTGCAAGTACTAACCCACATTTCTCACAATGCCACTTTTCAGTCGATCCATCAATTTCTCGTGGATAATTTGAGAGAATGAGTTCATATCAGTGGTCTGTTAGTCTTCTGAAATGAGGTCCTTGGAACTTTTTCTTTTACAGTATAATAAACCCATGTCCCTTTATACTGTTGACTCAGTTTCAACAAGCAACCAATGCCATAATATTTTTGTCAGTATATTTTTGTGAGAATAGTAGTCACAAAGTCTCATCAGTTTGTATCCTTTTGTATTGCTTCCAGAATAATAGCTATTATTTTAACACGGGATTCAATAAAGATGAAGATGAAATCATTTTTATTTTATTTAAACTCAAATCTAGACAGCCAAGATTAATTTCTCTCTTCTGCAGATTATTACATGATTGAAAAATATTAAGAATTTTAAAAAATGTACGCAGCATGAAGAAAAGAGCTGTCTATGAAAGAGACATCAATGCAAGTAATTTGATTTAGGGTATAATAATTACAGAAATTATATCTAAATCATTGTTAAAAGCCAGACACTTTAATCTTTAAAAAAAAAACATTGGCTAAGTCGTGACCTTTAATTTTGTGTAGAAACAGGGGGAGTGGCTTAATTGCCTCAGAGTCACTTTACTCACAGCTGATTGGTCCAATTTCAGTTTGAGATATCTTATCCAGAACATAAGCAAGGGGGTAATCTAGCACTCGGAAAGCATGCAACCCATAGGGGCGGCCATTGCTATCCAAGCCATCACCTGCTGTTAGCATCCCATTGACTCCCATTCATTTTGCGTCACTTTGACAGTGAATAACTTTACATCTGAGGCATTTAAAGACTAATTAAATTTACATTTGTCCATTGATTATGTATAAAGAAACACGACAATGTATAAAAGCCTCAATTACCTAGTATCTTACACTATCGCCCCGTAGAAGCTGTTTTTGTAAAAATAGGCTAACGATAGCGTCATAACCAACGCGACTGTTGCACAGTAGAGAAATTACCATATAGACAGGAGGAAAGGCTGTCTTTTACTGTCTATGAGACAGTCGGGGGGACGTGGAGACATAAAGTCTGATAAAGTCAAGGTAGAAGAATGAGGAGAAGCCCATAGTGAGCCAAAAGCAACGCTTACGTCACATCTACGTTGTCAAGCTCAGTCTGAGCCTGCGCAGTACGCTGAAAAGTGAAGTGAGTGCTTCTAATTTACTTCACTTTTTCCCGTTGAAGTCTATGGGGTTGCTGTGTCCATTTCTTTTACTGTCTTTGAACATAACCTGCCCTGGAGCAGGTTAGCCGCGTAAGTTACTATGGCGATGAACACAGCTAAAAGCCAAACCACTTTAATGGTACCTAAAACCCAGGATTGGCACAAACCAAACTAAGCTTAAACATATCTGGCTAACTAGTTAAACCGGCTTCATGGTATAGGCCCCATGTGTCTTAATACAAACAACAACCGACAATAACCATAACTAAGGGAGGAACTACATACACTGTTCCAATGAACTAAAAGACTAACAGCTGTGATTAATGGTGTTAGTATCCATAATGACAGATTGTGGCGGAAAATTAGAATAAAGGGAGACACATGTAATGAATTAAAAACAAAACAAACGGAGCATGACTGTAACAAAAAATTTAAATTATTATATATATTTTTTTACTAATTTGAGGCAAACATCCTGTTTCATATTCTCTTGTTGCCTTTATCCTCAAGGACTGTTTTCCCTTGTGCTGTTAACTTTGCTGCTTGAAGCTTACAACTGATGTAGTTGTCATATTATGTATAAGTCAAAGTCAATTTATTTGTCATTTACAAAGATCACACCAGATAACCTGTACATCAGTACAATGTACAATCAACAACAATGGCAGCTGGTAAAGTGAATAACACTGATTATCTCTTCAAACAGCACCTGCTAGTGGGTGGCATATATTAGGCAACAATTGAAAATGTTGTCTTCAAAGTTGATGTGTTAAAAGCAGGCAAAATGAAAAGGATTTGAGCAAGTTTGACAAGGTCCAAATTGTAATGGTTAGATGATTGGGCCAGAGCATCTGCAGCTCTTGTGGGGTGTTCCTGGTCTGCAGTTTTCAGTATCTATCAAAAGTGGCCCAAGGAAGGAACAGTGGTGAACCGGCGACAGGCTCATTGATGCACGTGGTCCGATCAAATAGATGAGCTACGGTAGCTCAAATTGTTGCAAAAAGTTAATGCTCATTCTGATAGGAAGGTGTCAGAATACACAGTGATTCACAGTTTGTTGCAGGCCAGTCAGGGTGCCCACACTGACCCCTGTCCACTGCAAAGCCTGGTCAGTACCTGGATGGGAGACCAACTGGGAAAACCAGGTTGCTGCTGGTAGAGGTGTTAGTGAGGCCAGCAGGGGGTGCTCACCCTGTGGTCTGTGTGGGTCCTAACGCCCCAGTATAGTGATGGGGACACTATACTGTCAAAGAGCACCGTCCTTCGGATGAGACGTTAAACCGAGGTCCTGACTCTCTGTGGTCATTAAAAATCCCATGGCACTTCTCGTAAAAGAGTAGGGGTGTAACCCCGGTGTCCTGGCCAGATTCCCTTGATTGGCCCTTACCATTCATGGCCTCCTAATAATCCCCATCCACTGAATTGGCTCTATCACCCTCTCTCCTCTCCACCTTTCGCTGGTGTGTGGTGAGCGCACTGGCGCCGTTGTACTGTGGCTGCCGTCGCATCATCCAAGTGGATGCTGCACACTGGTGGTGGTTGAGGAGAGACCCCTGACATGAGTGTGAAGCGCTTTGGGTGTACAGTTGTACATTTGAAAGCGCTATATAAATGCCTCATTCATTCATTCATTCATTCAAAGCACCAACAATGTGCATGTGAGCATCAGAACGGGACCACGGAAGAAGGTGGCCTGGTCTGCTGAATCGCGTTTTGTTTTACATCATATGGTGTGTGTGTGTCGCTTACCTTGGGAACACATGGCACCAGGATGCACTATGGGAAGAGGGCGAGCCAGTGGAGGCAGTGTGATGCTTTGGGCAATGTTCTGCTAGGAAACTTTGGGTCCTGCCATCTATGTGGATGTTACTTTGACATGTCCCACCTACCTAAGCATTGTTGCAGACCATGTACACCCTTTAGTGGAAATTGTATTCCCTGCTGGCCTCTTTCAGCAGGATAATGCCCCCTGCCATAAAGCAAAAATGGTTCAGGAATGGTTTGAGGAGCACAACAATGAGTTTTTAAGTGTTGACTTGGCTTCTGATCGAGCATTTGTAGACTATCTTGAGGCTGTTTGCATGGAAACCAGTCCCACATGTTTTTGGAAAGTGGGGGAAACAGAAAGAAATCCATGCAGACACAGGGAGAACAAGCAAACTTCATGTCCGCAGACTTCACAATGGTGTTGGTGTTATGCTTTGCCTCACACACTTAAACAGCATCCCATTGGGACACCAGTGCAGAAAATGAGAGTGGGGATGTTAAGGCTTCCATTTGGCATTCCTATTGTCATCCAATTGTATATGTGGTCGTCCAGCAGATGGTCCTGTAGTTTGGCTGGAATAATGGTGTCGAATGCTGAGGTGTAATAAATAAACAAACAGCAGCCCTTTCACATAGTTCTTTTTTCCCCAGATGGCTCAGAGCATTATGTAATGTAAATGCAATAGCAACTTCTGTTGATCTATTAGAGCATTATGCAAACTAAAGAGGAGTCCTGGAGGTATGTGGAAAAGTGCAAGCATATGCTTTGAGCAACCACTCAAAGCACTTCTTTCTTCTATCTTTTTTTAATAATTAATTAATTAAAGTCACTAGTGCTGATGTAGCCATGCACCAGCAAGAGTTCATCATAATATATTATAATATCCCTCCAGCCATGCTCTGTTATGATCGGAAGATAAACAGTATTGTACATTTAATGGATGTAACGACTGAATCAGGCACAGTCACAGTGAATTCATGTATATTATGTATATTACAAGTCTAATGACTGAAAGAAGTTTATTTTTTAAATCTTTACAAATAAAAAAATAAAAAACGAAGAAGCCTTTGGCACCAATTACAGCCTCATGTCTTTTTGAATATGATGGTACAAGCTTTGGACAGTTTCTCCCATTCTTCTTTGCAGGAGCTTTCAAGCTCCATCAGGTTGGATGGGGAGCGTCTGTGGACAGCCTTGTTCAGATCTCTCAAGAGATGTCAATCAGGTTCAAGTCTGAGCTCTGGCTGGGCCCCTGAAGGACATTCACAGAGTTGTCCCGTTGCCACATGTTTGTTATCTTGGCCGTGTGCTTAGAAACTTTGTCCTGTTGGAAGATGAACCTTCCCCCCAGTCTGAAGTACAGAGCGCTCTAGAGCAGGTTTTCTTCAAGGATGTCTCTGTATATTGTTGCATTCATATTTCCCTCAATCCTGACTAGTCTCACAGTTCCTGCCGCTGAAAAACATCCCCCACAGCATGATGCTGTCACCATCATGCTTCACTGTAGGGATCGTATTGGCCAGGTGATGAGCGGTGCTTGGTTTCTTCCAGACATGATACTTACCGTTCAGGTAAAAGAGTTCAATCCTTGTTTCATCACACCAGAGAATTTTGTTTCTCATGGTCTGAGAGTCCTTCAGGTGCCTTTTGGCAAACTCCAGGCAGGCTGTTATGTGCCTTTTACTGAGGAGTGGCTTCCGTCTGGCCACTCTACCATACGGGCCTGATTGGTGGAGTGCTGCAGAGATAGACAATGATGACAATATGACAAATGCAGTACTTCTGGATTATGCATACGAATGGGTTGAGCGAATGATTCCATGACTCATTCGTCGCCACCTGCTGGCATAAGGATGTAATCTGCAGCAAGATTCACAGAAAAATCCCCAGGACCAAATAGTGTTCCTGGCAATGGGAAACCTTTTCTGTGCTATTATTATTGTACAGAGTTGTGTTATGTGGCAGACTTCTAGCACTGACACTTGTATACGATGGAGCAAACTACACTACCAGCACAACATTCTCACTTCTTTCTCTGCCAATTTATCACATGCCATTATAATTTTATGTCCGTATCGCCCTGTCGTTATTGATGTCATGTCAGTTCTAATGGCTGTTGGCATGATTAGACGCGTGGAAGATGTTGGCTTCTCTGTTAATAAACTATCCCCCGCTCACCACTGCCTGCTACACTGTCATATGTTATCACTTTATAACAGCACCTTATATCTACAGCAGTGAGGCTGAGAGAGAGAGAGAGAGAGAGAGAGAGAGAGAGAGAGAGAGAGAGAGAGAGAGAGAGAGAGAGAGAGAGAGAGAGAGAGGAGACTAGTTTTGTTACAAAATCTGAGCTGACTAAACTGCCAACACGGAAAAGTTGGACGGAAACAAATGGCATAGATTTTTCCCCTCGGAAATTGCTAGAAGAATAAAAAAGTTGAGTATTGAACTAAACGTGACATTCTGAAATACAACTACTGATTTTTTGTGTACAATGTACTCCAGTAGTCATTGTTTTATTTTACAAATTTAAAAAATAATGCTGTGTAGTGCTTTACAATAATGTTCCATTTCATAACAACATTGAACAGTTGTAATATTATTAACTAACATGAACAAAAATGAATAAATGCTATAACAAATGTATTGCAATGTTAATGCATTAATTTATGTTAACTAATGGTACCTTATTGTTATCAAAAGTTGTTCCAAAAACCATTATGCATTAATGTATATCTCAAAGAGATAAACTATATTACTAAAGGTTTTGGGATGCCTGCCTTTATATGCACATGAACATGACACCTTATCCTAATTCGTAGGGTATAATGGCCCACCCTTTACAGCTATAACAGCTTCAACTCTTCTAGGAAGGATTTCCATAAGGTTTAGGAGTGTGTTTATGGGAATTTTTGTGATCATTCTTCTAGAAGCGCATTTGTGAGGTCAGGCTCACAGTCTCCGCACTAAATCATCCTGAAAGGTGTTCTGTTGGGTTGAGATCAGGACTCTGTGCAGGTAAGTCAAGTTCCATACCAAACTTGCTCATCCATGTCTTTATGGACCTTGCTATGTTCACTGGTGCGCAGTCATGTTGGAACAGGTAGGGGACATCCCCAACCTGTTCCTACAAAGTTGCAGTGGTGGAATGTAACGAAGTACAAATACTCGATCGAAGTTACTTTACTTAAGTACATTTATCATGTGTCTGTACTAGTAGAATCAATAGTGCATACTTTTGACTTTTACTTCGTACATTTTGCAGCTTCGTTACATTTTCTGATCAGTTTCAGGGCTTGAAATTAGGGCTTGTCTGGATAATTATTGGATAATAATATATAATGTATAATAAACTGATGGTTGAGCTGTTGAGGCTCGCACAACCTCTCTAGAATAAACGTAAACAAATCGGCCCTGCTCACACAAAGAAACTCAGTAACATACTGCAGTAAAAATTCAAAATGTTCAAAATGTAAGTTTTTATATTTTTTAACATATAATACAGTTAAAAACATTACATGACACGAGCAAGTGCTGTTTTCCTAAATACCATCACGACTGAAAATGTGACACTGATCTCATATGACATTTCATATGCCACCGAAACCCCCGCTTCACTGCTGCTCACGCGACGCTCCTGCTCCTGGTGTGAATGCACTCATTGATTAACATGGGCAGCGAAAAAATACGCGCTGCTCACTCGCCGCTCACGCTTGTATTAAAAAAGTAGATATTTAAAACAATCTCATAACATTATTTAATGCAGTTGTAATTTTTCAATGTAAATTATTTAATTTGATTGGTAACAACCCGTCTTATTCTAATTTAATTTATTGATCAAAGGGAAAGCTGAAACATAGCCTATATTTAATAAGATTAAGAGGAGGGGGGTGTCCTTTATAAAAGGTAAAAATATCATAAATATGAAGATTTAAATACATCAAAGCTGATGAGAATGTTGCTTTAGAATAATGATATTTAACTATGCAGATCTCCCTGATAACCAGAATTGTAAGTCAGAATGTAAACTTGGTAACATATTGTAAGCAGAATTACATTAACCCAAAACTAACTTAATTAAAATGCCACAGCCCATACTGTTTTCTTCTTTTTAATTATTAGAACAAAGACATTAAGAGAAGAAACTGTTATGTAAGTACTTTTACTTTTAATACTTAAAGTACATTTAAAATCAGGTTGTAGTAAAGTTTGTTGTGTAAGAAAGGAAGAAGACAGGGGTCGGCTTTGACTGGGACTTGCTCTCTTTATTCAGTCTTTTCAAATAAACAATAAACACACTTGTGTGTGGTAACTCAGTTCCCTATATCGAGGGAACTCAACACTGCGTCGTCGAGTGATGACACTCTGGGAACGCCCCCAGCGTGACGGCTCTGAAGTATGAATGAAATCAGCCACCAATCCGATTGGTGCAACGTCATGATGTAGTAGGCGACGGCGTACGCGGAAGCTATAAGAAGGCGCCGCCCCAAACAACAGACAGTCTTTGCTCTTGAGCGAGGCGCTCTGTGTGAATATTGTTTGTCTATTTACTGTTGTCTGTCACCAGTCCTTATTATAAGCATGGCAAGCGAGCAGTTCAGAAGGTGTGTTCATCCGTGCCTGCGCTACATTACGGGCTCGGACACACACCAGCTGTGTGTGCAGTGTCTCGGGGCGCAGCACGCTCAGGCGGCACTTGAGGGTGCCGCCTGCAGCGAGTGTGAGAGGCTGCCGCTCCGGGTGCTGCGCTCACGGCTGGCCGTGTTCACTGAAAGCGGCCAGGCTCGCAAGCCCCGTGGATCTGGTCCCGCGTCTGTCGAGGCAGCGCAGCGGCGTAGATCCTGGGGCTCACAACTGGATCTCGCGACGGGAGGCGGGCATGCTGAGGCATCTTCCCAATCCTCGTCCGATGATTCAGACGCTCTTCCGCCTCGTGAGGAAGCCCGCGCTGCGGCTTCTTCCCACGAGGTCGATAACCCAGTGCTGATGCGGTCTGATTCCGAGGGGTCAGATCAGTTCAGCCTGGAGGCGGGCGGAGTGCAGGTGAATTCACCTCTTCACTCTCCCGCTCAAGAAGAGCTTGTGGATGTGCTGACACGTGCTGTGGCCAAACTCAACATCGACTGGCCACGGGAAGAGGTGGAAGTCCAGCCTGTGAGCAGGTTGGATGGACGCTTCTTCAAAAAGCGTGTTCAGCCGCCACGCAGGGGCTTGCCGTTTTTCCCGGATTTGCACAACGAGTTGTGCAAGTCCTGAGGAAAACCGTACTCGTCGCGCCTATCGACACCCCCAGTTCTCAACTTCGGGTGTGTTGTGGGCGCGGCTGAGGCTGGCTATGGGACGCAGCAGCGTCCCTGAAAGCCACCGTCCCTGGTGGGCAGGGCTTACCGAGCGGCCGGGAGAGCTTGTAGTTGTCTGCACACCATTGCGGTACTGCAGGCCTACCAAGCTGAGCTCCTCAAGGAACTCGATGAGGGAGAAGGTCCGTCACCGGACGATATTAAAGAGCTGCGGAAAGCTACCGACTTGTCTCTCCGCGTCACCAAAGAGACGGCCCGTGCTATCAGCCGCTCTATGGCTGGCATGGTGTGCGTGGAGAGACACCTCTGGTTGAACCTATCGGGGATGAAGGAGAAGGAGAAATCCTTTCTTCTGGATTCCCCGATAGCTCCTGTGGGTCTCTTCGGCGACGCAGTCAACAGCGTCGTCGAGAGATTCCAGGAGGTGAGGAAGCAGTCGGCGGCTTTCCGGCAGTACCTCCCTCGCCGCCAGGGGCCTCCTGTAGCCAGCAGGGAGGTCTCTGGTGGCCAGTCCCGGCCCTCCACCAGCACCCATAGGCAGGCGCAAAAGGAGAGCGTCGCTTCCCGCGCCCCTCCCGAGGGAGCCTGGCAAAGGAGGCGACGTTCTCGCCAGAAGTCTTCTAAGCCTAAGGGCGACTTGAGGGAAGTCCTTCAGGCAAAGAAGGCTTCTGGAAAGCGGTCCTAGCTGCGGCAGGACCGCTCAGAGCTGGCCCTCCCGGGGGCGGACGACCGAGGTCGTTCCGAACCCGCAGCTCTGGGGAAATCGATGCTGCGTTCCCGCCGTTAACAACGCTTCTGGCCTCATCGATTTCCCGCGTACGTGCGCCGTCCCAGCCGCCTCGAATTCGACTTGCGGCGGGGCAGCGAATGCGTGCGCACACCGAAAATCCTCCCCGACTAAGCTCTGCCAGGTGGCCGCTTCAGGGGGTCGGGCAGGAGGTTCGGTGGGTACCAGAGACCAGCCTCGAGAGGCTGGTTCCCCTAGTAGAATATATTGGCGCATGGTCATGCCTCCCGAATTTTTCTGCTTGGGTCTTGAGTACAGTGGGAAGGGGGTACAGATTACAGTTCAGAGCTCCACCACCGAAGTTCAGCGGTGTGGTCTGGACCGTGGTCCCCCCGGCCCAGAGGCAGGTTATGGAACAAGAAGTGCAGTCTCTGCTGGTCAAGGAGGCGATAGAGAAGGCCCCTCCGCCAGACAGGGAGTCGGGCTTTTACAGCCGCTATTTCATTGTTCCCAAAAAGGGTGGAGGCTCACGTCCAATATTACTTGAATCGGGGTACTTGAATCGGTCTCTGAGGAGATTCAGGTTCAACATGCTCACAATTCAAATGATCGTGGGCCTGATCCAGTTCGAGGACTGGTTCGTCACGATAGATCTAAAGGACGCATACTTTCATGTCTCCATCCTTCCTGCCCACAGGAAGTTCCTGAGGTTCGCTTTCGGGGGCGAAGCGTACCAATATCGGGTACTTCCTTTCGGTCTAGCTCTTTCCCCTCGCACCTTCACAAAGTGCATGGATGCGGCTCTGGCCCCGATGAGGCTGCAGGGCATCCGTGTACTGAATTATATCGACGACTGGCTCATTATGGCACAGTCGCGCGAGATGGCGATTCGGCATCGAGATGTCGTTTTAGCCCATCTCAGGTGCTTGGGGCTGAGACTAAACACGGCCAAGAGCGTGTTAACACCCGCCCAGAGGACTACGTTCCTCTGTGTAGTATGGGACTCAACCTCGATGCGAGCGAGCATGTCTCCCGCACGGGTGGGTTCCATACTGGCGGAGGTCTCAGGAATGAAGCTAGGCCACAGCCGCACTGTGAAGCAGTTTCAGAGTCTGCTGGGACTCATGGCAGCAGCGTCCAACGTGATTCCGTTCGGCCTGCAATACATGAGGCCCCTCCAGTGGTGGCTAGGGACCAAGGGGTTCTCCTCGAGAGGAAAACCGTTCCGTATGATCAGGGTAACGCGCAGATGCCTTCGTTCCCTCGTCATATGGAAGAATCCGAGGTTCCTGTCCCAAGGGCCTGTGTTAGGAGCGTTATGTTGCAGGAAGATCCTTTCAACAGACGCCTCCCTCACGGGCTGGGGCGCGGTCATGGAAGGCCGGTTCATGAGGGGTCTGTGGGGACCCCAACATTCCTCCTGGCATATAAATTGCTTGGAAATGTTGGCGGTTTACAAAGCTTTGAGGAGCTTTCTCCCGGACCTTCACGGCCACCATGTCCTGATACGATCCGACAACACGTCAGTGGTATCGTATCTGAATCACCAGGGGGGTTTGAGGTCGCGCCCACTATGCAGGTTGGCGCATCAGATCCTCCTGTGGTCCCAGGGGAAACTGTCGTCTCTCAGAGCGATGTATGTCCCAGGGGACCAGAACCAGGGAGCGGACGTCCTGTCAAGGCAGGGGCTGAGGCCCGGGGAGTGGCGACTCCACCCAGAGGTGGTGGAGGCCATGTGCGAGAGGTTCGGCCCAGTGGAAGTGGATCTGTTTGCATCTCTAGAAACGACCCACTGCCCGCTGTGGTTCGGCCTAAGGCTTCCGGCCCCGTTGGGGCTGGATGCCATGGCACAGACGTGGCCGAGGCGGCATCTGTACGCATTTCCCCCGATCATTCTGCTCCCGGGAGTTCTAGAGCGAGTCCGCCGGGAGGGCATCAGCCTCCTATTAGTGGCACCCCGGCGGCCGTCCCGAGCTTGGTTCTCCGACATTGTGGCACTTCTAGACGGAACCCCATGGCAGGTCCCTCTGAGGAGGGATCTGCTGTCTCAGGCAGGGGGAGTGATATTCCACCCCAGGCCAGAGTTGTGGGACCTCTGGGTTTGGCCCTTGAGGGGGCACAGTACCTAGAGGAGGGTCTGCCACAAGAGGTCGTAGAGACCATTCTCAGCTCTAGGGCTCCCTATACGAGGAAACTGTATAGCCTGAAGTGGAATGTCTTCACTAGCTGGTGTAGAGAAAGGGGGGTGAACCCAGTTGACTGCGCAGTCGCCTCAGTGCTGGAGCTCCTTCAAGACCGTTTCTCCGCCGGTTTGACCCCATCCACTCTGAAGGTGTATGTGGCTGCCATAGGGGCTTTCCACTCGCCTTTGGAAGGGCGCCCACTGGGCAGACACCACTTGGTTGTACGGTTTCTCCGTGGGGCTAGGAGACTGAGGCCTGCGGCTCATCCCAGAGTCCCAGCTTGGGACCTGGCAGTGGTTCTCGAAGGGCTGGCTGAGGCCCCCTTCGAACCATTGGAGTCGGCTGAGGCGAGAAAGCTATAACCACGGCTTATCGGGTGCGCAATATGCCTTCACCCATGGCCGTGAGGGCTCACTCTACGAGGGGCTTGGCCTCCTCGGTGGCCCTCCTTTCAGGAGCCTCACTTATTGAGATTTGTGAGGCGGCAGGTTGGGCTAATCCACACACCTTTATAAGATTTTATAAGCTGGACCTCCCGGCTACGCCGGGTGCTAGAGTGCCTGGTTCCCAGCTTCACACCAGGATGTGCGTGTTTCGGTGTGGCATAGTGGGTATTAACGTTCCCAGAGTGTCGTCACTCGATGACGCAGTGTTGAGTTCCCTCGATATAGGGAACGTCTCGGGTTACTATTGTAACCCTTGTTCCCTGAGAGGGAACGAGACACTGGGTCTCGTCGCCACACCTACACGTAGAGCGCTCGCTTCATCGCAAAGGCTGTCTGTTGTTTGGGGCGGCGCCTTCTTATAGCTTCTGCGTACGCCGTCGCCTACTATGTCATGACGTTGCACAAATCGGATTGGTGGCTGATTTCATTCATACTTCAGAGCCGTCACGCTGGGGGCGTTCCCAGTGTCGTCACTCGACGACGCAGAGCCTCGTTCCCTCTCAGGGAACAAGGGTTACAATAGTAACCCGAGACGTTTCCCCATGATATGGATCGCTCCATTCTCAATCAGACTGTGTCAGGCCTCACAGTTTCTCTGCTGTGCACGCAAAGTCCCAGTCCAACTCTCTCTCTTGACTCTCTCCCGGCCGCGGCTTAAATGCGCTCTCTCCATGCCAATTACTGCAATCAGAAACAGGTGTTCGTCATCTGTGCTTGACCTACTTACCTGCCGCTCCGCTCTGAGCTCTCTCTCCCGCTGCAGACCTCGCAGAACCACGCCCCCTTCGCCACATACCCCCACCACCCGACTCAGGCTGGGGAGCCATCCGGCCTGCAGTTGTTTGAGGTCTATGAGCTGGGAGGGTGAGAGGTGATCTCCCTCCGGGACCAGGGCATGAGATTGTGTCTTTTGAATCGCATCTGGTCCGAGATCATCCTCTCCACTCACTACCGTCACCAGCATCACATCCTCTGCCTCAACCCAGTTTTTTAATAAATTGAGGTGGTATATTTGACGTGCCCCGTCCCTGTTGGACTGAATTACCTCATAGTTCAGATCCCCTACTCGTCGTGTGACCTCAAACGGTCCTTGCCACTTGGCGAGTAATTTGGAACTAGACGTGGGGAGTAATAGAAGTACTTTCTCTCCCGGTGAAAATTGTCTTAATCTAGCCCCTTTGTTGTACAGCTGTCTTTGTTTGTCTTGAGCCTGTAACAAATTCTCCATCGAAAGCCGCCCTCAACGTGTGGAGTTTTGTTCTTAGGTCCAACACAAACTGAATTTTTACTAGCGGATGGTCCGTCCTCCCAAGCTTCCCTAATGACATCCAAAACCCCTCGGGGTTGGCGGCCATAGAGAAACTCGAAGGGGGAAAACCCTGTGGAGGCTTGGGGGACCTTGCAGACAGCGAACAAGAGAGGTTCTAGCCATTTGTCCCAATTTTTGGCGTCTTTGTGAACTAATTTACGAATCATCATTTTCAACGTGCGATTAAATCTTTCTACCAGCCCGTCTGTTTGTGGGTGATAGACGCTGGTCCGAATAGATTTAATGCCCAATAATTCGTAAAGTTCGCGGATTGTCCGTGACATGAACGCCGTGCCTTGATCGTTGAGAATCTCTTTCGGGATTCCCAACCGGGAGATTAGGAAGAACAGTGCACTCCCAGCACTTTACGCCGAAATGTTACGCAGTGGCACTGCCTCGGGATATCGCGTAGCATAATCCACTAGGACTAAAGCAAAGCGATGTCCGCGGGCTGACCACATTAATGGCCCGATGAGGTCCATACCAATTCTTTCGAAGGGGACCTGCATCAACGGGAGGGGGCACAATGGTGCTTTTGGTTGGGCCGGTGGGTTTACCAACTGACATTCACCACAAGACGCACACCACCGGCGTACATTCTCGAGAATGCCCGGCCAAAAGAATCGGGCCATGAGGCGGTTTAGTGTCGCTGTTTGCCCTAAATGTCCGGCCATCGGATTGTGATGAGCCGCCTGGAAAAGCATTTCCCGACGGCTTTTTGAATTAACAACTGGGTTGTAGTCTGTTTTGTCTGGGCATCTTGGGTCACCCGATACAACCTGTCCTTTAACAGAGTAAAATAAGGAAAGGTGAGCGGTTGATCAGGACGGAGGGGATGGCCGTCGATGGCACAGACCTGATTAAATGCATTTTTGAGCGTTTCATCCTGGGACTGTTCCAGGGGAAAATCATCGCGCTCTGAAAACACTGGCGTTTCCGGAGCGCTCTGTTCCCCCGGATCAGTGCCCAGTGGTCTCAGCTCAACCTCCCCCGCCTGCGCGACCGCCACCTTCCCTTTCTCTTTTTTCCCCCAAGAGGCATCCACACACAAACATCCCAATAATTTATTAAAATCTGGCCAATTGGTCCCCAAAATCAGTGGATGCCGGAGGTGCTGGTTAACGGCCACCTCAACTCGATGTTTTTGACCCCGGAATAGAATATCCACCGGCACTAAAGGGTATTCTCTCACCTCCCTGTGCACACACCTCACCATAACCATGCGGCGCTTATCCCATGCCCCGGGTTGAATCAGGCTTTGGTGCATGGAGGTCTGGTTACAACCTGAATCCACCAAAGCTTGATAAGTACCCCCCTTGATACTCACAGGTATTTGGTACAGGCCAGCTTGATCGGGGCGACGTGCGGCCCATCGGGGACCCGGACCAGCGTCCCCACCTCCATCACCGGACACGATAAAATTCGGATCGATAACTGGCCTGGTCTAGCAACGCCGGGCCGTGGCACTGGACCCACTGAGCAGTCCTCTTCGGCAGCCTTGCCACAAATTGCTCCAGTGCCACACGATCGATGATGTCCTCGACGTCACTCCCATCGCCCATCAACCACTTGCGACAGGAGTCCCGGAGCTGGTGTGCGAAGACGAAGAGTCGACCAAACTCATCCAAGGTGAGTGTCCGGAACCGGTGTCTGCTGTGCCGGGGTCCGGCCGACCCTCTGGAGGATTGCGCACTTCAGGTCGTCATAGACCAGGAGATTCTGGACTGGCAGTTGGTGGGCGGCTACTTGTGCCTCTCCGGACAGTAGAGGCAGTAGCCGCATTGGCCAGTCCGCTTTGGGCCATTCCCAATACACGGCCGCTCGCTCAAAGAGCTCCAGGAATGCCTCAGGGTCATCTCCTGGACCAATCTTGGTGAGCGGCATGGAGGCGGCCGAGTCGCTGGTCTGTCTCTGGGGAACGGCCCGAATCTCCCGGTCCATCCAGCTCCGGAACAGCTTGCGGCCTTAATGCTGGGCCGTGAGGAGAGCTTAGAACCTTTTCTGTTGTTCCTCCCTCACGGCCAGCAGGTCTTGGTGGTGTTCTTGGTGAAGACCCATGAGCGATTGGACGATGTCCACAAGTAGTGTCTTCAACGGAGTTTGCATGGCGGCGGCTCTCTTCTTCCCTCCCAGGTTTTCGGCACCAGTGTAGTAAAATTCGTTGTGTTAGGAAAGAAGACGACAGGGGTCGGCTTTGACTGGGGCTCTCTTTATTCAGTCTTTTCAAATAAACAATAAACACACGTGTGTGTGGTAACTCAGTTTCTCCACGATATGGATCGCTCCGTTCTCAATCAGACTCTGTGTCAGGCCTCTCAGTTTCTCTGCTGTGCATGCGAAGTCCCAGTCCAACTCTCTCTCTCGACTCTCTCCCGGCTGCGGCTTAAATGCGCTCTCTCCATGCCAATTACTGCAATCAGAAACAGGTGTTTGTCATCTGTGCTTGACCTACTTACCTGCCGCTCCGCTCTCGAGCTCTCTCTCCCGCTGCAGACCTCGCAGAACCACGCCCCCTTCGCCACACAGGTACTTTTTACTTTTTACTTAAGTAGGGTTGTCATTGTAGTACTTTTACTTTTACTAAAGTAAATATGTCTCTGTTTGTTTGTACTTTTATTTGAGATTGAGTACTTCCTCTACCACTGCAAAGTTGAGGGCATACAATTGTCCAAAATGTCTTGGTATGCTGAAGAGTTCCTTTCACTGGAACCAAGCCCAACCCCTGAAAAACAACTCCACATCATGTTTGTAGAAATTGATTTTATACACATCTGGCCATGGAAGTGATTGGAATGCCTGAATTCAATGATTTGGAGGCGTGTACCAATACTTTTGTCAATTCAATCATATTAATTGGCATGAATCATTCTTTAAATAAATAAATAGTAACATGTTTAAAAAATGTACAAAATAATAACTTTTTTTGATTGCATTTTATTATTCATATAATACAGGTAAAATCATGTTATAGGGGACCATGCAAAATGTGACAGCTACATTGTATGTTTTCTAATTAAAATGAATGCTTAATTGTTTCCTACAGACATAATGACATTGCTCTCATGATTAGTTTAGACACCTTTGAAAAAGGTGAGACCACCTCAAGTTGTCGCACCCCTAGACACTGAATGTGTGTCTCTTAAGCCCCTTTCACACTGCACATCGGACCCGGAATATTCCCGGAACATTGCCGGGTCGCCTTCTGTGTGAAAGCAACCACGTCCCGGGATTGATTACCGAATTCGACCCGGGTCGGGGACCTAGTACGCTGTGTGAACAAAAGCCGAAACTAATGCCACAACGGATGTGACGTAGTGATGACGTAGTTATCGTGCGACTCCTAGAGCTTGTTTTTTTTTCAATAATACAACCCTGCAGTGCCAGAAGAGCTAGTCGGTGTTTTAAACGCAGAGAGTTTTCGCACAAGTTGAGACCACGGAGCTCCTTACTCTCCGCGCTGAAGATGAGATCGTTCGCCAGCTCAGTGGAACGGTACGTGATGCGGTCGTTTATGAGCAAATAAAAATAAAAATGCATCAGCGTGGTTTCCCGAGAGAGAAAGCGCAAATTATAAGTAAGCTGAAGGCTTTGAAAAAAAGTTCCACCAAGTGCTGGATCACAACAAAAATTGTTTTCTGTATACTTGAAATTGTTACATTTTATGTAAACAGGCACAACACACTTTATATTCTATCCAAAATAAAGTATTTTTTATTGAGAATTGTTGACATGTTTTATTTTGGTGTAAACAAGTTAGAAGAGCGTTTTCATAGCCTGAATGCCATCCTTTACGATTGTAGTAAGCTGCAGCATCTTCCCGGGGAGCAATACTAGGGATGTGATACCGTCTATTGCACCAGCACATAATGGATACCCACGTTGAGCGAATCCATTTATAGTGTTCTGAAGAGCTTCTCCTCTGGGCAAGGTGATGAAACGTTTGAAAAGTTTTCTCTTCAATGTCGCGGTCACTTCATGAACCAGAGTACAAACAGTCGACAGCCCCACACCAAAAAGACAACCGATTGTGCGGTATTCGCCAGGGGTAGCATACCACCACAAAACAATGGCCAATCTACGGCGTGGTTCAAGTGGCTTCTCCAGTTTGTAGACTTTCGTCTCAGACTTCGCTCAACAAGTTGCAGAACAAACTCGAACGTGGTGCGTGACATGCGAAAGTGCTGACGCCACTGATCGGCGGTGAAGTTTTCGAGGACATCACCTTGAGGTCTTCGTAGCATCCACATTCTTCTATCAGAAACACCCAGTTGCATGAGCCGTGTACACAGAGCGGTAGCTTTTAGCATCCGATGGCGCCGCTGTGCTCTAAGTCTCGCTGCTTCACTTTGTTTCCTACTCTCAGCAAGCTTCCCAGATAGCATGGTGACATTGATTCAATGTTGAAATTCCATCAGAATCATCATTTTGGTTGAGGTTGAAATTTCAATGCTAAGTAATATTGGATCAATGTTGAAAATTCAATGCTAACACCATACTGGACCAAGGTTGAAAATTCACTGCTAAATAATATTGGATCAATGTTGAAAATTCCATGCTTTTCAGTGTTGAAAAGACAAACATTGAATCAATGCTGATGTTTGGTCATCTTAATTCTCCACCGGTGAGGCTTACGGTCAATCTATCTGTCACATTATTCAACATGTTAAGGCAAGTCCAAATCAATTGGCTACATTTCTGTGAATGTGAGCACATTTATTATCCTCAAAGGATACGACGAGTACACCAACGAGTGTGTGGATTAACAAAGAATACATAATTGTAAGCCTTTCTTTACATTTTTCTGGAAGAGTTAAAATTGTATGCGTGTTTGATTTCTGACTCTTCCAATAAGAAAGCTGTAAAAACTATGAATCTTTTTAAAAGGTATATTATTTTCCTGTTTACTGGCATGTAATGTTGTCATTCTGTGTTTCATGTTATTATAATAAAAAATGTAAAAAACAAATAAAAAAAACAAAGAACTTCTACCATAAATGTAGTCTATCAGTTTTAAATAAATAAAAATGTAGCCTATTATTATTATTTAAATCATGTAGAATGTACATGCATTTCATTATTTATCTAAAGAATACAGGGTTAATAAAGAATTTAGAATATGTGTCCCTTTCGAATGCGCCACAATCCAATCCAATAGGTGGCGGTAATGGACCTTCAAGACATCCACCAATCAACCAAAGCAAGCGCAGCTGAACAGACTTCAATCGCAAAAAAGAGACACACAGGACAACGACCGTTTTTTTTAGAGGTAAGTAGGCCTACAAAAATATATGTATAAAATTCATCTCAATTTTAATTTAGAATTTTTATTCATCTTTATGTTTTACAACTTGTGTGCTTCTCCTGAGAGTTTTAGTGAACTGCAATGTTAATAATAGTCACATGAGCGCCCTCGTAAGTTACACAACCAACGGCCAGGATAATCTTAATACATTGAGTTTCAGTTTGTTTTTCACCAAACCATATCATATTTATATTCATTTTTTTTCCCTTAAGATTGGCATATACACTGTGAATTGCGTCCGAATTCTGACTCGTGCAACTTTTTTTTTCTTTTTCTTTTTTTTGTCGTGCGTCGTTTGTTGTGAGGTGTTCATCTAGTTACGGTGCTGCGCATGCATTCGTTGACTTGTGAGTCGATCCTATTTGATTCATTTTGAGACCATATAGGATCGACTCAAGTCAATGAATGCATGCGCGGATCCACAAACATATCTTACTCGTTGCACACAGATGAATCATCCTATATTTGTCCAGTGTATAAACGAGAGGCGATCGGAAGGTTAGATGAATTTCTGGCTTGTCAGTAATTGTCTTCGCCACTCGTGAGAGTATCTCACAGCTGAAGCAGAACAAGAACTGATTGACCTGTTAGCGGTGAGGGGAAATACAATCAGTTCATAACTGCTTCAGCTGTGAGATATCACGAGAGCAGATCACAATTACATCATTACAGTTTAATCTTTAATGCAGCAAGAAAAAGAAAAGAAAAGAGATCTTTAAGTTCTGTTGGCAGCTATATCAAACTACAGAAATTTAGTAAACAGTTGTGCCTCCAGTTCGTGTTGTAAATGGAAAAAAAATCTCTTCCAAACCACCATGTAGCCTAGGCTATACATCTTTTATTTTCTTAATTTAGCTATTTGGTCATTCATTTACTTGTTTCATTTTCACACTTTATTTATTTACTATTAAATACAATAATATTATTAGATAAAACACCGGATATATTCACTTTGCTTTTTCATTCATTGTGCGTCTGCAGGTCCTTTAAAGTCTATACTAAAATGCCTTAAATCTGAATTTAATGTTACCGTTTTAACTGGGATATCAAGATTTTGATACAATTTAAAGTTTCACTTCATTTTGTAGTAGGCTATATTTGTAATGTATAATTAATCATATTTCCAAATATTTACTAACTTGTTGTTTTAGATCCCATGACTGCTGATAAAAAGAGGCATCAGAGTTTATCTTTGCTGGGACGGTGCAGAACTGGCTCCATTACAACCTGAAAGGCTTCGGGGCATTGCTCATGAGTTTGGAGTATTTCATTCTTTCTTCTACCTTCTTTCTTTCAGTAGTACTGTGTCATTTCTGTATTTATTGGCAAGTTTACATTTGTATTTACTTCCATTTTGCAGATGCACGTTGTCATGTTTTTCCAGGCTCTTCTCATTTGTGTTATAAATTCAGATGTAATTGTTTTAAATCAATGTGAGATTTCCTGATGTAACTATGGGGGCATAAATAAAGACATTTGCATCTAAACTGAAGGATGTTGTTTACTTTGAGTGACTTTTTGATGCAAAATCATATCGATTGCAGCCACACGGTCTCTGATCAAAATAAAAATAAAATAGAGACAAATTAACTGGCCAAGAATCCTGCTGTACATAAAGCAAGATTGATCTATTTTTCATTGTTGAAATAACATTATTTCACGGTGCAAACCTGATGAAAAATCAATGATATATTTCAACATTGATTCAATGATATTTTGATTGATGCATTAATATTGATTCAACATTGTTTCACTTAAATAAGTGGTTTAATTTTAGTTGGAAAACTATTGATTTTAAGCCCATCTTGATCTATTTTTCAATTTTTTCAAGATTTAAAAATCAACAGTCTCAACATTGACATCTCAACATTGATTCAATGATATTTTAGTTGATGCATTAACATTGATTCAACGCTGATTCACTGTTTGTCTGCTATCTGGGTTTTCTTCCAGCGTACGCGTTATCTCATTAACTCTTCGGAAAGAAGTCAATATAGAAAAACAAAGTAATTTGGGCATTTAGCATAAACAACAATGCCGCTAGTTGCTGCTTGCTGGTCAACAGCCATGTTTACAAAGCAATGAGAACACTTCTGTTTTGCCTTTCCTTATTCTTTGGCGCCAATCTTTTTTGACTCGTACATTATACGTCACATCCGGACGTCACGTGTCAACTCGACCCGGGACCGTTACGGGTTGTGTGTGAAAGCGCACATATTACGGTATTTCGCTGGCAGTGTGAATGGACCAAATCTAGCGACCCGGGAACAAATGCCAGGTCGCATTATCCGTGTATTTGCCGGAATCGCAGTGTGAAAGGGGCTTTATTGTCTAAAAAGTGACACTTTTCACATTTGTTTCACATTTCAAAGCAAGGCAGTTCACTGGGTTTTGGGAAAGAGTTCAAGAGAACCCAATGAGGATGGCTGCAACTTAGCATCTTAATAGTGCAAGACAGAGAGCGAGAGAGGGGGAAATGTGCCTGGGCTATATGATTAGGCAAGATAACATTTCCCTTCTGATCAGCATCAGTGCAGTAATCCCTGCTTCTACTCACTGTCTCATTACCAGAGCCTTCGAGCAAGATGTGCAATTAACATTCTTCACACATTACATCCCACATCAAATCATCAGCTCAGAGTTCAGGCCCAGTTAATGTAAATGTTAGCTCTTCCTGATTGCTGACATATTTTGCTGTGTCAGTATAGCCGAGTGTTGTTCCAGCTGTGAAGAGGTTGGTGAGTAATGTCTGAAACAGCTGTAGGAGACATGAATGTCTGTGTTGGAAATGTAATAGACCTATCTCAAAAAGAATGGAGTGAGATGAATATTGTATTAACAGGGAGTAATAAAATGAGAGATAGAGAGATTCAATTCTTTCTAGAGGCAGAGTTAAAACTAAATCAATAGCAGAGTTATCTACAATAAAGCTCACAATATACATGTAAACCCAAAGCCAGGGTCATGCTACAGATTGAGTGTCATTTATTTTCTTCATACATTTTACATTTTTGTCTAAAACTAAAAGCATAAACAGCAGATATAAAACCAATTATAGAATCTAACTTTAATTTCAGGTTGATGACGCAAGAGCACATCCGAAGTAGCAGCCAAGGACCCCATGAGCCAATGAGCATGTCCAGATGGGTTATAACGAATAAAAAGAACTGACTCAAAAAGAACCAAATAAGCATGGTTCTAACATGCATGTTACTCAATTCAGTTCATTTCTGAGAATCAGCTTGACCGGTTACCAGCTTAAAAGAACAATTTGTACAAGAATCAAACATCCCTACAACCGACCATTATGGGATGATTTTTGTCTCAAAATAAATAAATAAATGCATGCACAATTATCCATGAACTTGATAAATATTGCAGATATGTTTTACTATCCACAAACAAATGCCGTTAAACTTGTGTGTGCAAAATATATTTTTTCTATGTATTGGTGTCACAAGTCAGGTCAAGTCACCTTCATTTATAAAGTGCTTTTTACAACACAGTTTGCTACACAAGTTGAAAGGCATTTGTTTGTGGATACTTCTCTCTATGCATTTCCAACGCAATCTCACAGTAAGTATTTTACAAGGTGGTTAATTCGTACTAATTCGCCTAACATCACTTGTCATTAGCAAACACGGATATTAGCCGAGCAATGTCAGAAAATGTCAGGGAAATGGCAGATAAAAACCAAAAGTGGAAAATTGTTTTTATGAAAATTCGTAGAAAATCGTATGAATCCGACCGTACAAATTTGTACCACATAGTAAAACACTTATGAATAACCTTGAGATCGGGTTGGCACTTCCCCTTGGGAGAATCCCCGCTGCCATTTTGAAATCCGTTCAACTTTGTCAAGTGAACAAAGAAAGTTTGGACAGACCCTTGACCCCTTGATTTGATGTTACTCAATATTTGCACTTTAGGCAGAATGCAACATGATTGTGATATCACATTAGATCACACTTAATCAACCCCATACTCAACTCTCTTTAGTTATTTTTTCATTTAACCACATAATAATTTGTATCTACCTTAAGCTGACTGTTAAAGCCCTAGTTTATTGTATCGTTAAAATTCTCATTTGTGTCATTTTTTTTTTTCCTCCAACAGCCCAAGCATACATACGGGCCTAAATAAGCAAGCATAAAACACATTCATAGGGGAAAAACCTGTTTATAATAAATCAGATCCATTGTAGATTTCCAATGATCACAATCTTTGGGTTCTCCATTTAAAGAAATGGCAAGGGTTATTCCAGTAGTGGGCAATTATGCAACGCAAGCATACATCTGAGTAAATGAGATGGATGGAAGTTAGTGAGGGAAGGGTTTCAATGGTTTTCAAATGCAGCTATAGCTAACCCTAAATTACCTGTTTGTGTTTGGTGTGGTAATGAAAGCGCACAACAAAGAGGAATACACAGGAACAGTATTTAATCATAAACTTGGCATAGAAAATTGAAATGAACAGCCAAACTGTAATTTTAACGAGAATAAACAGCAAACGGTTGAGAACTCAGGGTTTAAATGGACAGGGTAAACAAAGGAACTAATGATATGATCAATCAATCAACTTTATTTATATAGTGCTTTTACAATGACGATTGTTTCAAAGCAGCTTTACATTGTTAAAGGGTCATGAAACCCCAAAACACTTTCTTTGCCAGTGATTACAAAAATAGAAGTATCTATGAAAATCTTCCGTTTCAAAGAATGACCCTTCACCTTGAACTTATTCTTTAATATTTTAAGACATATTTATAAATCATTCACAAATGATGGCAAAAAAACTGAGGCAGAAGTTTAGATTTTATAGCGAAATTGAGGCAGAGGAGGCCTTGGAGGAATATTACGGCTGCAAGCCATATCTCATTATACCACTTAGAGACATATCTCACACAGGGCTGCATTGTGTATTCCATAGCTTCCTCTGTTTTGTTTGATAATGATCCACACCAAAAATTGCTCATTTCAGAATTCCAAACCCAGGGAGATATAGTTGGCTCCGTAAGTCCAGAAATCGCATTACAGTGTGCTTCATATTTCTCTATTTAAAGTGCATTCTCATTTGCAAACTTAACGTTTCAAAGCCAGCCATCCTTTAAATTGGTTTTCGAATGCACGATTTTCAAAATGAATTTATTTCTGTGCTAGATTGAAGAGAGTTGTTTGAGGGAACTGAAGAAATGAGAGCACGATAGATTCAGGCTGCTGGAGGGAAAGTGCTATCAGACAGAGGGTGGCATGGCAGACATTTCTGTATTCCACTATCTTTATCAGTCCTTCCATTGTTGGCTGACTTTTGTTGGGATTTTTGGTCCAGGCCAACACAACACTCTCCTCCTCTGATTACACTAGAGAGAAAACTAGGTTTTGTTCATTGGTTGGACTGTGTGAGGAAAGCTCTGGATACACCATATCTTGTTGCAAAGTGTCTGGCACAAAAGAACTAACAGCTCATAGACTACTACCATCAGTGTTGGTAGACTGTTACCATCAGAAACTGTAGTTTCCGAAGTACATGTAATTTAAAGTAATTAAAACTACCCATTTCAAAAGGTATAGTTAGATATATAGTTAGCTTCTTCTGATGAGTTAAACCCATTGAAATACAATGAATACAAATACATTAAAATGAAACTAGAATACACTCTTAATTGTATACCTGGTCCTAGTAACAGTGAAAATGTAATTCTCCTGTCTGAGCTTGTTATTAAATAAAGGTTACACCTTATTGTAGCCCATGTTACAGTGTAATTATACAGATAAGTATTGAGTAATATTTATAAACAAAACAGATTATAATTTGGGTTAGGGTTTGGCAGAACCTGATTGCACCAAGCAGAGCCGATCCCGAACTCCCTGGGGCCCTAAGCAAAATTCTGCTAAGGGGCCCTCCTGACCCGTAAGCTATTTAAACCATTTGCCATTGTCATGCAGTTACACCTGACACCTTAGTGCTCCCAATACAATCCTTCCTCCTTTGAACAAAACAGTCAAAGAATGAGGTTCAAACAAACAATATTTATTAAAGAGTATTTTCTATATAATCTTAAGATAGTACTTGCTGAAGATGGCTTTACTCTTGGTGAATCAGGCTGTACTGGGTCTGTGCTAGTACTGGCTGAGGCTGGATGTGGATCATCTGGGTCTGTGCTAGTACTGGCTGAGGCTGGATGTGGATCATCTGGGTCTGTGCTTGTACTGGCAGATGATCCAGCATCTCCTCTACGTACAAACTTAAGCATAGCACCTGCACATTATAGATAAAACTATTTATAAGCAGCATCAGACCCATTCAAATTGGCTCCCCCAGATTTCCTTTTATACATTTTCAAATATATAATAATATTTATAGTATGGCTTGGCTCTTGTAATGTTTAAAAAACTAGTGATTCAGATATCAATAATCTGTGAGTGATGACATCATTGTTGATATCAAGAATTCACTTTTGTACAATTGAACATGTAATCCCTGATATCAAAAATACATTGTTACTAGTAAAAATTCCATACCTTATATCAAGAATTCACAATGTAAACAGTGAACATTTATTTATTGACATTAAAAATGCATAAATTGTGAATAAATAAAAGCTAATATGGCTTGCCAAAGGATGCTACTGTGTTTTATATTATGCATGTTAAAGCAATATTTGATTTATTGTTATTATTTACTGAGGGATGAGCATCCATATTGACCATGTCCAGCTAATTAATATCAACATTTTAAATTCAATATAGCCTATAAATCAATAGTCAATCAATGTCAAATTGTCAATACATTGCTTTCCATCTTGCATAATTTGTGCAGTAGTTTAGAGTTTTAACTAAACATTGACTAAGACTAGATAATCATTGTCTTGTTATGTAGCCTATGTGCCTTTATGACGAGAAGGAGGACCTTCACGCCCATATATTGTTCTGTCGGTCTGGTATTCACACAGATATTTCTGCTGGAAAATACACGTTTCATTTCGTGCACGCGCATATGAACGCATGTTCATGCGCAACGCCGATCTTTTCCCAAGCTGCAGTAAACAAACACCGTTTATCAAAAAAAAAAAATTCAGGCACAAAGACACAGAACACAGCCCTGAAAGTGGCTGGCATTAGCTAGCTAGACAGACCAAGAGATGCATAGCCTGTCCAGCTTAGCAAGACAACAGAAAAGATGCACATCAATTTAACTTTAGGGTACTGTTATTTGCTGACATGCTGACATGAAACTTTGAGAGGAGAGAACACAAGTTTACCTGATTGCTGTTCCTGCAATTCACTCTCATGGTGGTTTTTTCCCCTCTTTTCATGGCCAGAAGGATACCTCCGCTTAATTTTATCATCAGCGTTTAACATTGATTGACGCGCTTTAACACGAGGCCTTGAGTAAATTGCGGGGCCCTATGCAGCTTGCGTAGTGAGCGTATAGGGTTGTTCGGCTCTGGCACCAAGTGCAACATCTTGTTGAACTGGAACAACATTCCAATCAACAAATCAGATTTGAGGGACACATTTACAGTTTCTGTCAAGTTTAGGTTTATCAGGGTTAGATGCTTTTACATCAGTGTTACTTACATATTATTTCCCTCTGATTTTAGGGATGCTTGTGGGTTGGTTTCGGTTTTCAGACATGAATGTTGTTCCTGAGTCAACGTTTTGTTTCTAACGTGTCAAACTCTGCAAAATTAGGACTTGTTAGGGTTTGGTTTTAGGTTAGTTGCTTGGTAAATCTTTCCCTGCCATTGATGGAAATGTATAGCTTCCATTTTCTCTGTTATAAGGTGTGTGTGTGTGTGTGTGTTACAAATTAGGATACTACTCAAACAGTCTATTATTCGGAATGTCCCACAATTCATTGCTTTTCATTTTCCGCTGCAAGTCTCTATGGCTTGACAGCGAAATCTAATAGGAGCAATGATGGGTAAGCATTTGGGCGTCCATAGTGAAAAGTCAGGCCTTTTGGAAATAGGCCATATCAGATTGTCATGGGGACTGAGCTTTGCTCTGCTGTCACTAAAGTGTTTAGACAGTCTCTGTAGCCAGCACTGCACTACTCCTCAGAGAGAACAAGAGGGTTCAGAAGTCCAGTGTTCAGTCAAACCATAGTGAATAGCACAGTATTTAAATGTGCAGGCATTGGGTTTATTTAGTTCTCCTTAAAATGAGGTTCAAAAAAGGGACAGATGTTTTACAGAAATAAAGTGTCAGACAACAAACACAGTGTGCCCTATTTTAACAATCCAAGCACCCGGTCTAAAGCACACAGCACAGGTGCACTTAGGGCTTGTCCGAATCTACTTTTGCTAGTTTAATGACAGGAAAAAATGGTCTCAAGGGTTCAGCTGGTCAATGGCGCAGTCATTTTCAGTTCCTCTAGATAGCAATGTGCCAAAACAATGCTCCTGAACACACCTCGTTTTCAGACCAGCACACCTATGGGCATACAAATGACCGCAAATGCATTTGCTATTTAAACAACAACGCAGGACGTGAAAATTAAAACTGGAGGGCTGCAACTAGCAAAACAAATTAAATAATTGTGTCGGGTGCATGATAGGGCCCAATAAGTTAACAACTATAATGATGAACAAAGTAAACTGACCGACTGTTAGGTGCCCATTTCAGTCTAGAGTTATATAAGGGACGTCAACATAAACTAGAACCAAACCACAGAACAACTCAAAAGCTTACTGGAAACAAAACACACACAAAAAAACCCACACTGCGTGCGTTTACATGCACGTTCTTAAGCCGATTATGCCTAGTAAGCTGACAATGAACATGGCCATGTAAACGTGGTAACCCATTTTCTTTTATCGGAGTAATGTCATAAACGGCATAAGCATAAACCGGTCGGGACAGGTAGTTTTTTTGCCTCTTACCTCGATTTCGCGCATGTGAAGTGCGCATGTGTGATGGGTGACAAAAACGCAAACTTAGAGCAGATTTAAATGCATCCAGACAGAGCGAGCTAGAGTTTGCATGAAATAAGGACATATATCACAAACGCAGACTCGTTTAAGACCCAGAAAATTGTGAAGAGGTGTTCTCTTTTCTCATGCAGCAGAAGTAGCCAATAGGTTCAGTCAAAACGCTGCATAACTGCATAAGGGATAATATGAGCCGTAAATCTCCCACCGACATGGTGCACGCTTTATTTAACATCACAGCTGACGTAACATTTGAAAAACTCAGAGTCAGATATATGGACATTATTATTTTTTATTTTTGACGGCACTACAAGGAAATAACCCGGTTTATAAATAGTCATGTAAACGCGGTTAACTTGCGTTGTCCGTTTACTGGTTTGCATGTAAACGGGGAAAACTGGTTATTTCAATAAGCTGATTTTTTGGAGTTATCAGCTTACTGGTGTGCATGTAAACACACTCACTGTTAAACCTTACCAGGTTTTTTTATAAGTAAAATACTGGCAACACTGTTGCCAGCTAGTTACTGTCACAAGCTGCGTTTCCATTACAGATTTGCGAAAAACTTTTGCGATATTTCTTAAATGTCGATAAAAAACTGTTGCGAAATGACAGCGTTTCCATAGCTGCAGTTATGCGACTAAAACATATTACTTTCCTCTCGCGATAGGTCATTCCAAAATGATGGCACTTGGTAGGTTTGTATATCCCATCCATCACACTAGCCATTATTTTTATTGGAAGGAGACGTGTGTGTTATCCAAGCATTAATGGCAAGGAAAGCCCCTTAGTACTTAAGCGGCACGGATATGAGGTGTGTGTGTGTGTGTGTCAGATCTGCTTCGAGGTCTTCATGATAATGTAGCATTTCTGTGTTTAGAATCCAGTATTACTGTAATCCTATATTGTCTTTTATGAGTTTAATAAAGAACTCCGTCTCGTCTTCTCTCCAAACAAACCGTCATCTGTAAAGAATGATCGACTTTTTACGCGCGGCAGGTTGACGCATATAGAGTAGAGCGAAATGTTTGAGTTTGCATGTTAACTCAAATGTTTTTTATTTTTTATTTTTACCACTTTCGTTAATTTGGCTAGATATTTCGTTTGATGGGCATATGAACTGAATTTAGAAATGCTTTGGAAAAGAAAAAATGGCATTTAATAAACAATTTTTTTTTTTTTTTAAATGAAGACCGCGTTTGGAGTGAGTGCATGCAAAATAATTAGTTCCCTGAGTCCACAAATAAAATAGACAGTTTATAGTTTATAATTATGTCTTGAACTCATCTGTATAGCTAATGACAAGAGTATTGTGAATTGTTTCATCTCTCTTAAAGGAAGAAGGAAAAAATTAGAACGTCGGTGCTTTTATCGGCCGTGGGTTAAAGAAAACAGCCTAACTACGAAACTAAATAGGCTACGTTTAGGCCTAAACATTAGCCTGTAATATTATTATTTTAATTTATATGTTGATTATGAAAAGTGAGCAGCATGAGTAAGATTCGCAATATGTTTGAGACCTGGGGCGTCACATGATTTTGATCACTTCGAGTTTTATTTTCTAGAAAGTCTTTCTTAAAAAAAATATTTAGTTTTGTATAAATTGTATTTTTATTTTGATCGATGTTTCATAAATTAATTGCCTGTTTATTAAATAAGAAGCAAACTAAGATCGTCTGGAATGGATTGACGTCCGTTACTGGCCTGTTTCCTCGGCCTTTGAGTAAGGCTGAAAATACAGGCTGGCTCTTTCTGTTTTAATACATTTCTTGAATATATGTCTTAATTACAGTATATATAGCCTATAGTCCTTATTAGGAGAAAATATATGCCTTTTAACTACATTATCTTGTTATTAAGACACAATTGAGTGGAAAATATAATATATAGACTCTATGTTGCAGCAATGCGTCACCGCAACATGTAATTTACAATTGACATGTAAATGCGAAAAAAACGTTTCCATTGCAGTTTTGCGAAAATGTCTTTTTTCGAATTGCCTGAAAAACCACCTCATGAGAGCGTAAAACCTTTTTTGCGATATATGGGAGTTTTTGCGAAATTGCAGCGTTTCCATTGGGCGTATTTTCAAATCGCAATTTCAATTTGCGCAATTTGAAGGGTAATGGAAACGCGGCTACTGACACGCCAGGCTCCAACATCACCCACTCACAACGCACACCCTCTCCCGAATTCTAATCATGCACACCTGATCCTCATCACCACCCCAATCTACCACAGCACAAGACACACACACCCCATCAGTCACTGTCCGGTCTCGTCAATGAGAAGGTACTAACGCTCTTTGCTTTACCTCAGGACTCCCTCGAAGTATCCCTGCGATCTTCTACGTCTCTTGTCAGAATCTCCTCGTGTTTCCCAGTCCGGTGTGTGTCTCCAGCGAACTCTCCATTGATATTCTCCAGCGATCTCTCCAACAATACCCTCTACCCTCACGACGACTCCCATTCAACTGCCCACCTGCCCTTCGCTACAGTCTCTGGTGCTCAATAAACTCTGCTAACTAACATCTTTGTCTCCTGCAGTCTCTGTAACGTGACAGTTACTGTAAAGAACAGTAATTAACTGCTGCTGCCAGTTAACCACTGCTATAAACCACTGCAATAAACCACTGCTGCCAGTTATCAACTGTAATGCCGGATTTACGATATAAAACTGGCAACAATGTTTGTCCCCTCAGGATTAATCCTCACTAAAAACCTGTTGAGTGAATCAGACAACAACTATTTTAGAAATGGAGTAACAAATTATACAGTTCAGAAAAAAACAACAACAACATACTACAAAATAATATATAAATAAATATAAAATGCACAACTGTGGCAAACTCATGTTACATTATTGCACATGTACCTTTCAGTGAGTTCTAATGTGGCACTGGCTGACTCTTGGGATTCAATGTTAAAAACATAGAAGACGCTGAACAACAGAGTGCCACAGAGAAATCCAACCGCTCATCAATGCAATGTATGTCACTTTCCACTCAATGCTAATCATCCACTTAGATGAATAGAAGGCTCCTGAAATATGAACTCACCATAAAAACTGCCAAAACACATTCATTATTTACCATATATTTCATATTACCGTGCATGATGAGCCTTGGTGTGACTAGTAGATGTAGATCATTTTCCACTGACATTCGGTTTTAAGTTTTCTTCAAAATTTGCCCCTAGTTTGTTGTTATTTTGTATAAAAAATTAGTTGGCGAAAAGGCAAATTGGAAAGTTTGTATCTGCACATTGTGGCAAAGCCTGACTAAGAAAAATGAAAGCAACGATAAAACAAGTTGTTTATCAGCAAGAGTACAATTGCTGATAAATGCAGTTATTCCTGAAAAAATGTTCTACACAAATGGATATTACTTGTGAGGAGAGGCTAAACAACTTGCTAATCAGGAAGCTATTTCAAACCATGCATATAAGCAATCTAACTTTACATTATGCATTTTAAAAACACAAATATCTGAATCATTAACTTACTTGTAGTTGTGTGGTTCATTTTCAGTCTGAAAACATACACATCTACTATTTAAGTTCTTAACACAGCACGGAGCAGTAGCAAACAAACTCCAAATGGGTGACACCTGCTCGTTTAGGCTCAAACATTCAGCCCTTGTGTATGTATTTGTGTGCTCACATGCATGCTTGCATGCATATGTGTGTGTTAATGAAAGATATAAAGTCACATTTTGGCAGCTTTGGAATCTGTGGTCTCATAGCTGTCGTATGAATAGCTGAGCTGTTGATAATATTTGAAAGATGT
The DNA here is from genome assembly GCF_024679245.1 of Pseudorasbora parva. Lineage (NCBI taxonomy): Eukaryota > Metazoa > Chordata > Actinopteri > Cypriniformes > Gobionidae > Pseudorasbora > Pseudorasbora parva. The sequence goes on from NC_090195.1 coordinate 29,639,562, forward strand.
GGTCTTATTAAAATGTTGCTAGCCTACTTGTTAAAAGATTTTATGCCACATGACCCTTATAAACTCGATATGAAAGGCAAATCTCTTGTTTGAAACCTTCCTTAATCTAACCCTCATAAATGTGTTGCTTATGGTTCAGAAAAAAGTAAGCACTATCATACAAGAACTTATTGTGTGCTATTAAACAGTGAAATGAAGATCCTGGAAGAACATTTCTATCAAATAAATATATCCATAATCCTATTCCCAATTCTATCCCTATTTCTAACAATAAAGTACTCTGTAAAGATGTGCTGTGTCATAAAATTAATTATACTACAGGGCTGTTGAATGCTTGAATCTGACATTCTAAGGTGAGCAATTATTTTTAGGGAAATGCTAAAGTAGTTTCAGGCAGGTCTCGACAGCTTTACAGTTCCATATCACTTCGCAAAATGATTGCAGCTATTTCAAAAGGTCCTTACAGCTACAACAGCAAAAGAACCAAAACATACAACGACACTCACCAACCAAATAAATATAATAAAAAAATTATATATAAAAATTAGAATTTTTTCCATGTATTCCCCACAAAATGAAGTTTAATTATGTACGAAACGCACATACTCTCTTTCTCCCGCTCTCTCTCCCACAATAAAACACACACACATGCAGTGGAAACACACACTCGTAGAGAAACGTGTTGTCAGCATGGCTCTGACAATTTTATCAATAAAATAGTTTATCCACTTAAAAGCTACATGACATTTCTCACTAGCGAGGTAATAAGGGCGCTTTTCTTACAGTTCCATATTAGTAGCCGCTGCTGCAGAACATTTTAAAAAGACGTACAGACTGAGGTAATTCACATATGCCATCTCTCTTTCTCTCTCTCTCTCTCTCTCTCTCTCTCTCTCTCTCTCTCTCTCTCTCTCTCGCTCTAATAACTAATATCATGACATTAGTCTGCTATCAGTGGCAGCAAATCGAATCTGCCGCGAGTGTCGTCTATCAACTCTCAATACAGTTCTGAGCTGTAAAAACCAAACTCTGGTCAGGCCAATCACATTGTGTATAGTCGTTGGGCGGGGCTCAACATAACGACGGCAGAGTTGCTTGCGTGCTTCTAGTAAACACAGAAGCTGTCGAACGGCTGTCTTTCAAATCACATTTGAATGCGACTCTGGAAGACTTGGAGTAAGTTTTTCTCTGAGAAAAGAACAAAGAACAGCACTGAAATCATTCTTAAAAAGGCATCATGTGTTCAGTTTTGCCCACCGAATACAGCAATGTTTAATCTATCAACGAGCTCCGCTTCATGTTGCTCTGGCTGGTTTTAGCTCTATCCTATTGCGTGCAGCGGGAGTTTAAAAGACATCCGATTATCGGTTGAGCCCTATCAATGGTGAATTTCCAGACCAAACATCTTGATGTGGGTCTGGCTTGTCAGACTAATAATATATGATAACAGCAATGAGAAACAAACAAGACTAGAAGACAGAGATGCCAGAGAGACACCTGTCACTTGCATGAGAACGTCATTAAAGCTTGAAGCTTCTTGTTGGTCGGATGCGAAACGATTACTAAATTATTAGATCATTTCTGGATATACTTTTTCTTTGAATAAATAATAATCCAGAATATCACAAGACATGGGATTGCTCTTAAAATCCATCAGTGGAAATAACAAAGAAGAGGAACAAGAAGAGGAAGACAAGCAAGAGAAACAAAAAAGGGACGTGCCACTTTCTGTCAGGATGTTATTATTTGAAATGAAAAGTTTATTAAAAAATAAAAAAATAAAGTTGTTTTTCAATAAATGTTTCCAAGTGATATCAGATTTTGTACATGCTTTTTATTGTACTTACCCTGTAAGAACACAGATAATTACCACTTAATTGAAAAATAAGTTCAGTATAAATCATTTGTTAATTTTCCTAGTTACCCCTGTATTCCCCAAATATTACATATTGTTTACTTACACCTACACTTATTTTATAGTTACACTATAATTATTGAAAGTTATGCTGTAAATTCACTTTAGTTACACATTACTTTCCGCACTGTAATCTAAAGCGTTACCAACAAAACCTGATACATTTCTTGAAATAAATAATCTGAACAATGTTTTGAGGTGTGGTAACCATAGTATAAGCGGAATAATTGACTATGGGCCATTGAATTATTCAAAAAATAATGCACACCCAAGGTGGTAATGCAGTCACGACACGAAGCAGAGTTACACCTTAGATGTGCATTATTTTTCGAATAATTCAAAAGCCCGTTGTCAACACTTTTTGACGGTAAAAGTGACTACAGTAAACTCAGTCCCTGAAGACGAGGACGAGGATGACGTTCTCCCTGCACGCCTTTTATACTTCCAGTTCAAACTAGTATGATGTCATGGCTGTCGTCCACCAATAGGATTGCCATGATTGTACAGTTGCTTCAGTTATCAGTCACGCTGAGGCATTCTCCATAGCGTTGGATGCAATGTGAGTTTCCTTCGAAAGGGAATCTCCCTCTTCTGGGTGAGTCATGAGGCAGAGGCTTGGCATGCTAAATTATAGAGGTGAGAGGTTACCTCTCACCTGTGTACTTGACATCACAGAGGTCAGAGTTAAGAGCTCATCCCTGTTAAAGACACAAGATAATATAAAGATAAAGGTTAATTGATTGAAAATGGGGTTAATGAATATAATAAACCCAGAGGACTAAACCCCCTGTGTATCTGAGAGAAAGAAAATAACCAAGACAATGACAGGATTAATTATCACATGTCACTGGGGGTTGATGTTTGGTGGAATCTGGTCAAAAGGATGAGATTTATCCGCACTGCATTTTTACAGCCGGCCCATCTCTACAAATGATACTAATTGAACGAATTTCCCCAAAACATGGCCATTTGTCATCATAAAATAAAAACACAAAATAATATAATGACTGATAACAATAAACACACTGATAATGGAAAATTATGATAATACATGCTTTGGGTTGAACTTGTTGATAATCCTAAACGGAGAACTTGTTCGCATATACTTTCATCTTCACTATTTCTCTCAGAAATGATTATCGTGTTGGTGAAGTACTCTGTGTATCCTTAAATTCATTTTACAACCCCGGCAAAGTCGCAAAGATCGTTTACACTCACATTTTTCTTCTAACATTTATTCCAGCGTGTGTGCAGACAGGGTTGCCTCATTTTTACAACACGCCCCATAATTACAGCCCAATGGAGCAGTATTAGACTAGCCTGATATCGTCATACTCAATTCTAGTCAGAATATGAGTCTGATACTGCTCCACTGGGCTGTGATTATGGGGTGCGTTTCAACCGTACCAGGAAAGACCTCAATTGGATAGACCTACAACCAATCAAAGCAACTGAGCGACGCATAATGATAGTTGTCAATTGTCAAAAGAACTCAACTGCACTGTGTTTCCAAGTCTGCGGTTTTCCCGAGGGTTGTTTTCTTTGTCCGCGGGTTGACGCGACCTCAATTATGTGATATATATATACCATGGGTGTCGGAAGCAAATATAAAAAGTGTGTGGGTCCTTTCTCTCAGAATTTTTTTTACTGAAGTAATATTAGATGCCATTTACATTAAATAAAAATATACCACCGTTTACTAAACGACTGATTGGGCGAGACAAAATTACGGAAATTACTGAGTCATTAACTGTGGCTGTAGTGTAGGGGTAAGACACGTCATCATGTTTTGACGCAAATTGATCAGAGGTTTGAAACCGCCTTTTTCCACACTCGCTCTACTCCCTTTTCCCATCACATATCAGATCGGAAAGGCATTTATTTTAAATAAAAATTGAGAAAATATTAGAAAAGTGGAAATAAAGCATCTAACATGTTTAATAATAAGTGTTTCTCGGTTAAGAGTAGGTAAACAGACGTGCTGAATTAGAGCAACACAATCATCATTTCTGAGTGAAATAGGGAAGGTGAATCCATATATGAACAAGACTAGTTCTCTGTTTAGGATCAGAACAAATTCAACCGCAGCGCCTTTGATGACGTGGATGATTATGTTACTGTTTATCATCTGTCTATCATTGTCTAAAGCCCGCCCTGATGATTTCATTGGTCCGAACAGTTTCTGTTCGGGCATAATAACTCTCTATGGATCAAGACCAGACCGAACTGCCCGAGCTCAAATGTTGTGTGCAGGGCTGAGTTCGGCTGACACCCAGGCTAGTATCAGACTCATATTCTGACTAGAATTGAGTATGATGACTTCAGGCTAGCAATATACAGAATCTTTAACAAAGTATTTGTAATATTTGAATATGGGTAAAAATGTTCATTTTAGACCAGCCACTACTATATAAATAGCCTACATTGAATAGACTTTTTTGCATTACAGTAATGAAAATAAGTAAATAATTCAATAAATATTTAAATAATGCAAGTTTATTGTGCAAACATAGCTTATTGTGGGCAAGGTAGGTTATTTGCTTCATTTGCTACTTTTTTTTTTGGAGGGTGAAATAAGACCGAGACAGGTTTTGTAAGATCTATTTAAATAACACATGGACAAGGACGATTATGGAACATCATGTTCAATCCAACTACAAAAACTCTTCCCACACGCACTCACAGACAATGCGAGAGCATGTGTTCATGCCTGGAGAGACAGACAGAGATAGAGAGGAACAGAGAGAAATGTATACTCTTGAACTGACTCTGGAAAGGGGTGGTGTGTATATACACTGTAAAAGAACATCAGACTCATCAAGATGGCCTTGGACAACTTCAAAGAGGACATTTGCAAAAGAGGAATTCAACTGTGAATTTTCACAATAGCTTTGCTATTATTTTGGCAGATGTAGAGTGGGACTGAAACGAAAACTATTGAATTTCAAAGGTTATGCAAGATATCTAAGGTTTCTTAGTTTTACGCCAAAGCAAGCATCATTACGAGTTCTGGGACATGCAGAACAAACACTTTGAATATTTGCTATGGATTTAACAAGCTACTCACATACCTTTTATAGATGCTGCTAAAAGTTCACCAAGGACAGACTATAACAGAAATGTGAATGTAAAGGAAACACAAAATTATGCAAAAAATGTCTGCAGTGTTTTTTTATTTTTTATTATTATTATTTTATGTACTGTGATGGAAACTAGGTTGGACCGAATCAATATTTTAAGAGTCCCAAGAATGTTGTTAGACTTTGTGCTGCAGGACAGAATTTAGTATTTAATGCATTGGAGGGGAATAGTCTCCAATTCAAAAATCCTTTTTTTACTCCTAGCAAGTTGTCCTGGCTTGTATGATTTAGAGACAAGAAAAATGTACAGATTAAATTGCATTAAATTATGTCCCATCCATCCAATACACAAATTATTCCAATACCATTCAGATTTTACGGTTCTCTGTGCTAATTTCCGTACCACAGCAAAATCTGTTGGAACTATTTTAGAGCTGAGTTAGAACTATTCAGAGGCTGAATTTGGTTTTGGTTGGCTCATTTGGTTTTGATATAAATTACTTCATTAGTAGATATTTTGTACCTTTCTAAAGAAATATCTATCATGTTTGTGTGACTAGTATTCACTGAGTTACAGTTCATTTTCAGAAACATTTCAGAGTGGACCGAGAGACAGATGGGAGAACACACATCCTGTTTGTTTATTTAGTGAAAATAACAACATTTAGCTTGTATTGTGAGGGTACACAAATAAAACTGTGTGGCCAGAAATGATGGAGTATTTTAAAGGTGCCCTAGAATGAAAAATTAAATTAACCTTGCCATACTGAAATAATAAGAGTTCAGTACATGGACATCACATACTGAGTCTCAAACACTGTTGCCTCCTACTTCTTATGTAAATCTCGTGCATGAAAAACACCACAGGAAAATAAGTAATTCTCAACATAAGGCCAACCGTGACGCAAGCGTTGGGGATCATTTATATGCACGCCCCCAATATTTGCATCTGTCCAAACATGTTCATTGTCAGGCGGAACTGACGGAGCCGAATCATCGGGACTGCAGATAAACAAACGACACTTGAGGATAGCAAAAACGGCAGCTCTCATGGACACAAATGTCATGTTCCAGGCTGTGCAGGGGACGTGAGGACTTTTCTACCCAGCCCACAGATAAAAAATGTCAACAGTCATGGTTGATGTTTATAATCGGATACCGCAACAATTTAATTCAAGATCGTTCGTTTTTTCGGCCCATTTCAAGCAAGCTTTGCTCAGCGTCTTAAGCTGAAGAAAGGGGCAATTACAACTGTATTCCTGCAAGCAGTAAGTAGTGATTTTATCCACTTATTGACTGTTTAAACAATTTCTGATTAAATTGAAAGTTTCTTAGCGAGACAACATTGTCTAGATGAAGCAAGATGCTAGTACAGTAACAATAGGAAACTCCAAGTACCATACAAAACTAAATAGTGTGTCTAATGACAAAGGGTAATATTATTTTGAATTACAAAATACAACCCTACATACTTTGCTTACAGATCGTTCACTCGAGCCTTCTAGCAAACGTCACCTTTTCCACCAAACGATAGTCATTTGACAAGGGTATTCATTTTGTGAAAATATATATATTTAGATTTTTGAGAACATAAGTATGTTTTTGCATGTTTGTATTTCAGAGTACATCACAGTCACTGCGTAGCCTACATTTTGACTAACGTTATATAAACATGCAATATCATTGACAAAAAAAGACGAGTCTAAAATAACTGGTTTTGGTTTTGACTGAGAAAGGAAGAGCGTTTGTGCTTGCGGTTGCCAAATTTCAGTCATTCAAATCCCCCAATCAGAGCTTTTCTGTGAAAATAACACATACTATCCGGGGTTTTACCTAAACATGTACAATCTGGCAACCATATGCACGCCAGCTCTCTCTCTCTCTCACGCACGAATGATCTGAACACACCAATAAACAAGTAAACTGCATTTTAGTAATCTTCATTTGAGATGTTCTGCTTAAAGTGTCATTCAGTCGGTCTGTGTTCTGTCAGGACGGTCAGGACTCACGAGCCGTTTCGCTTAACAACTGAACTGCTGTGTGCTGTGAGCTGCTGAAATAAGCCAATCAGAGAAGAGCTCAACAATAATATTGATAACTCTTCCAAATAAGGCAAAAACAGATCATTGCATCATAGGGACAATTTCTAGGGTTGTAAATGGACCTGTAAAATTGTATCTGGACAATTTTTGCCCTTAAATAAGCCACTTATCCTCTATGTAGATATCAGAGAATAATTTAACATATTGTTTCAAATCATTCTAGGGCACCTTTAAGTGTGTTTTACGCTGTCATAAGGAAAAATCTAGCAGAAATCATCGGGTTCAAGATATTCAGATATTCTACTGACTAAGTTACTTTTCAGCTACGTCAAATTCTACTTAACCAAACCTTAACACCTAACCTAACAGTCTACTGAAGTCACACGTTTCTACCGCAGGACCTTTCCCCAGGAACTAGGGACTTTGGGGAGGAACTCTGTGTTTTGACCACAGGGACTAGGTTCTAAATGAAGTTCCGGGTAAAAATTTCCACCTCAAAATGTCCCTGCTCGAAACTTTTGGGGGTGGGACATGCTGAACATGCATGTTGGTTAAGTTCATGCAGCATTTTGATTGGTTGGCTCCAGGCAGCATTTTATTTCAACCACTATTTTTAAAAGTCTATTCGAAATTAACAATGAAGTTTACAAAATATGACTGATGGAGCGACAACAACATTCAGGCTTTATGTGGAGGAAAAAATCCAGCGGGAACTGGAAAGTTAAGCCAGTCCTACGTCATTGGATTAATCTTCACGCTACTTTAGACCTTGTTGGAAATGCAGACAGAAACTGGTTTGGGGGAAATAAGTTATTGGGACAAATTGTTCCGCATAATTTCGGTGGAATTGCGGCCTGAAACTCAAATGAGAGTTAACTGACATGTAGTTGCAAAATTACTTAGTAGTATATATAGTGTAACCCTCACTGAATCTAGATGTAAATCTAGGCTGCCATTGAATATAATCCTTGGATATAGTTTGCCTTCATGGGACTCCAAGACGAGTGCGTTTTACAATAGCCACATACAGTGTTTATAATGTGAACATCTGCAGCAGCTGGAGAGTAGCCTACTCTGGTGTGCAGTGAAGCCTGCAGTTTTCTGCCAGAGGAAGTGCCTCCTCTTCTGGTGTGTGTGCATGTCTGAAATGTGCATGTCTGTGTAAAATATCTCTGATTTCATAAGTCAGAGGGGAATCAGCAATGCTTAAACTCTGCATCAGTGGTTCTCAACTGGTTATGAGCCATAAATGGGTCGCGGGCCTGTTCAGATAGTGGAAATAAAAATGATAAATGCAAATGATACAAAAACACATAGGGCCCTATCTTGCACCGAGCGCAATTGACTTTGTACACCGACGCATGTGTCATTCCTATTTTGCACCCGCGCAAAGCGTGCTTTTCCCTCCACAGAAGCACGTCGCTTAACTAGTGAATGAACTTGCGCTCCCTGGGCGGTTCAGCGCAAAAAAGGAGGCGTGTTCCGGCGCAAACAATCCCTGGTGCTATTTTACTGTTCCATTAAACAATTGCGCCACTGACCAGAAAAAACCTAGTCTAAAGTCAGTGGCGCGTTGCGCGTTGTTCATTATACTATTTTAAGGGCGCATGCTTGACCATAATGTATAGCGTGCACAACGCGCATACACTTTGCTCATGTAATCTACACAGATGCAACAGTTATTTTTGCAAATCATAAATTGTTACACTAAAAAAATATTAACACATGAGATGACGGAAATCATTGTGGTGTGCGACGAAGATGTGAAAAAATAGGCATAAATCTAGCTTACAAATTATTCAGGCTAATTGTAGTAATTAAGGATCAGACCTGTTTGCCCAATAGTGGCAAGATATATGTATATAAGGACATCTGACAAAGTGGGTTGTCCGTCAAGAACCAGAAAAAAAAAAAAAAAAAAAATCGACTGAAAAACTGAAAAAACTGTTTAACCGACGTCTGTTTAACCGACGCTATTTTGGGTGGGTTTCTCCCATCCCCATACAACACAACTTCTCTGTCTTTCACTGCTCTTACAAGAACATCAGTCTCCTCGGCTGTGAACCGCTCCTGGTGTGCGCCTGGTAAATACGCCATAATAATAGCAATTCATAATGGAACTTGCGCACCTGCTTTTAAAGGGAATGTTGGATGATGCTCTGATTGGTTTATTCACGTTACGCCCAAACCACACCTATGAATAATGAAGCTACTTCAGACCAACCTATTTTAGATTTGCGCCGGGCGCAAGAGCCATTTATCCCGCCAGGAAAATAGCAACAGCGCCGAGACCCGCCCACAAAGTTACTTGCGCTTTGCCACTTGCGTTTTAGATCTTTAAAATAGGGCCCATAGTGTAAAACTATGATATTTTACCAATACCATTAGCAAAATTGTAGCCTGACGTGGTCATACTCAATTCTAGTCAGAATATGAGTCTGAAACTGCTCCATTGGGCTGTGATTATGGGGTGTGTTTTAACCGAACCAGGGAAGACATCAATTGGATAAACCTACAACTAGGGCTGGGCGATATGACGAAATATATAGTCTGGACGATAGAAAATGTCTATCGTTTTATATTAGGCTCTATCGCTTACGTCACGATAAGGCGTTTACGGCAGAATTTTACGTCAAGATGCACCTCACGCCACGGCTTGCCCATGCACGCTGCAATACATAAACAAAAATGGAGGAAGACGGTAGTAGACGCGGTTCGGACCAGGGTAATTCTCAGAGGAATTATGCCAGAGTGGTGGCATAAGCGCTCAAAACAAACTTCAGACACAGACGCTGCAACGGGCTTTTACGCATGGCACACCATAGCCATATATTGAAATATTTTAATGGCAGGTGTAGGGATGGCAAAAACGTCTCAGGTTACGTATGTAACCCTAGTTCCCTGAGGGAACGAGACGCTGCGTCGAAACGCTGTGAGAACGCCTCTGCGTTAATGCGTCGTGAAGCGCCTGTAGAACCATTCCATCGGAAAAAAGATCGATCGTCGGCGTGATGACGTCATCGACCGGAAGCTATAAAACGTCCGCGAAAACAAACAGGAACTAACTTCTGATAAAGCCTGAAGTAAGTGATCACGGACATGCCGGGAGTATGGCAAAGCGACGCAGCGTCTCGTTCCCTCAGGGAACTAGGGTTACATACGTAACCTGAGACGTTCCCTTTCGGGGAACTCGAGCTGCGTCGAAACGCTGTGAGAACGCTTATACCCACAACGCCATAGGACCAAGTGTCTCGTATGTGTGAAGCCGAAGCGCACACGGTTACGAGAGTACCTGTGCCCCAACAGTAGATGCCAGGTCTAGTTCGTAGAACCTGACGAAGGTTAAAGGAGACGACCATCCGGCCGCGTTACAAATATCGTGGAGGGAAGCCCCCGACAAAAGTGCTTTAGAAGCAGCCATACCCCTGGTTGAATGCGCCCGGACAGCCAGTGGAGACTGGTGCCCGGCCGCCTCATAAGCAAGTGAGATGGCCTCGACCACCCACTTGCTCATCCTCTGCTTAGATACTGGGGCCCCTTCTAGGGGGCCCGAAACAGACAAACAGCTGATCAGTTTTCCTCCACAGGGCAGCTCTGTGGACATAGTATCTAGTGCTCTAACAGGGCACAGCAGATTAATCCTTCCTGGTCTGACGTCGTGAAAGGAGGAGGACAGAATGCTTGAAGAGTAATGGGGCCCCGTGGGCTCGTAGGAACCTTGGGGACATAACCCGGCCTGGGATGTAGAAATCCCCGGCGCAAACTCTAGACATGAGGGCCCTACAGACAGGGACTGAATATCTCCTATTCTTTTGAGAGATGAAATAGCCAAAAGGAATATAGTCCTGAGGTGAGGAACTTATCCGACACCTCCTCCAAGGGTTCAAACGGAGGCTCGGACAAGCCCCGCAAAACACAGGCTAAGTCCCATGCTGGGACCCTCGAGTGCATAACAGGCCTCAACCTTAAAGTGCCACGGAGGAAACGTGTAATCAGAGGGTGTCTTCCCAAGACACTCCACCCAAAGGGACGTGGAAGGCACCCAAGGCCGCCACGTACGCCTTTATTGTGGAGGGGGTCAACCCTGCCGAGAACCTTGCCTGCAGAAACTCCAGCACTGTACCAACCGGGCAGTTAACTGGGTCCCACTGGCGTTCTCTGCACCATGCTGAGAAAAGTTTCCCTTTCAGAGCGTACAGTTTCCTCGTAGACGGAGCTCTGGAGTGAAGGATGGTCTCTACGACCTCGGCCGAGAGACCTTCCTCTATGAGCCTAGCCCCCTCAGAGGCCAGGCCCACAGTTTCCACATCTCTGGGCGTGGGTGCAGGAATCTCCCGCCCGCCTGAGAGAGTAGATCCCTCCTGGTCGGAATCTCCATCGGAGAGCCTTCCAGGAAAGATATCAGGTCCGAAAACCATACTCGGGTCGGCCAGTACGGAGCCACTAGAAGTACCTGGGCCCCGTCCAGGCGTACCCTCTCCAGAACTCCTGGAAGCAAGACAATCGGGGGGAAGGCGTACAGAGGTGGCCTCGGCCACCCCTGCACCGTGGCATCCAACCCCAGCGGGGCTGGATGGGTCAGAGAAACCACTGCGGGCAGTGAGAACTCTCCGCCGAAGCAAATAGCTCCCATATACCTTCCATAGGAGCTCCACCACTTCTGGGTGGAGTCTCCATTCCCCGGGCCTCGGCCCCTGCCTCGACAGGCTGTCTGCTTCCTGATTCAGGACCCCCGGGATATATACTGCTCTAACTGACAGCAATTTCCCTTGGGCCCACAGGAGGACCCGATGTGCCACTTTGTCCAACGGACGGGACCTCAGACCCCCCTGGTGATTTATATAGACGACCACCGATGTGTTGTCTGCACATGGTGGCCCCTGAGGTCGGGCAGGAACTGTTTCAATGCAAGAAACACTGCGAGCATCTCTAGCCGATTTACGTGCCAGTGCCGCTAATGTTCCTGCCATAGACCCTGGGATGAGCGACCACTCATGGTCGCCCCCCCCAGCCCGTGAGAGAGGCATCTGTCATTAGCGTTACGCGACGAACATGAGCCCCTAACACGGGACCCTGAGATAGAAACCCCGGGTTTTCCCACATGACCAGAGCACGTAGGCATCGCCGCGTGACTGTGATCGTGCGGAGCGGATTTCCCCTCGGGGAGAATCCCTTTGTTTTGAGCCACCACTGCAGTGGCCTCATGTACAGTAGGCCAAGAGGTATTACATTGGACGCTGCTGCCATGAGACCTAACAGTTTCTGGAACTGTTTCACAGTGACGGCCCGGCCTAGCTTCTGTTCTTTGACTGCTGCCAGGATCGATGCTATGCGTGTTGGCGATAATTGCGCCCGCATTATTACCGAGTCCCAGTTCACACCTAGAAAAGTGGTTCTCTAAGCCGGAGAAAGCACACTCTTCTTGGCGTTCAGCCTCAACCCCAACTTCGACATATGCGCGAGAACAGCATCTCGATGCTGAACCGCCATCTGCTCTGTATTCGCTAGAATCAGCCAGTCGTCGATATACCTCAGTATGCGGATGCCCTGTAGACGCAACGGCGCCAGTTCTGCATCCACACACTTGGTAAATGTGCGGGGTGACAGTGCTAGACCGAAAGGAAGCTAATGTCGGGCATAAGCCCCATCCTTCTTCGGCACGATGAAGTAACGGCTGTAAAACCCAGACTCCCTGCTGGGAGGGGAAACCCTCTCTATAGCCCCTTTTTGCAGGAGTGTCTGTACTTCCTGTACCATTACCAGAGCCTGCTCCGGGCCCACCTCTGTAGGTAGGACACCGCTGCAGGACCCAATGAGATATATTCGATTGACGTTTCCACTCGTCTAGAGAATCTACTAAGGGAACCAGCCTCTCGAGGCTGGCCTCTGGTGTACTTTGAGCAACAAGCACAGTGCCCTGAAGCGGCGGACCGGCAGGGAACGACTGACTTGACTGCTCGGGAGCCCCCCGAAGGGGGAGCGGACCACCCTCGAGTGGCCCGCGGGGACCGCCTGCGCCCCGTCATTGCGGCGGGGTTGGCCGCGCGGCCCCCAGAGGGCGCTGCAGGACAACGGGTACCGTAGGCAGAGGTAAACACCGTTTCCCTTCGGAGGGGACTACCCTCAGCGTCCTTTTGTTTCTCCTGCCCTCCGAGGAGGGGGCAGCCCACCCTCAGGTGGCCCGCGGAGACCGACTGCGCCCCGGCATTGCGGCGGGGTTGGCAGCGCGGCCCCCAAAGGGTGCCGCAGGGAAAACGGGTACCGTAGGCAGGGGTAAACACCGTTTCCCTACGGGGGAACCACCCTCAGCGTCCTGGCGCTTCTAGCGTCAGGAACGCTTCGACGAGGCCTTCTTGGCGATCAGGACTGTCCTCAGATCAGCCCTGCCCCTCGAAGGCCTCGTCTGAGAGCGCCGCCCCTCATCCCCGCGCTGAGGGGGAGTTCGGGTGGCGACGCTCTGTTTTTGTTTTGCCCTGTGCGAGGCGCTCGTACTCGGCTTGGGCTGCTTGATGTCAGCAGCAGCCCCAGGGACCTGGACCCTGAGAGGGAGAAACTGCTTGAGCGCCGCAGCTTGCGTTTTGGACTCCTGGAACCTCTCGGTGACAGTATGGACTGCGTCACCGAAGAGGCCTCCAGGAGAAAGCGGCGCATCCAGCAGAAAAGCTTTCTCCCTCTCTTTGATGTCAGTGGGGTTCAACCATAAGTGCCTCTCCGTGGCCACCAGGGCTGCCATAGAGCGGCCCACACATCTGGCCGTCTCTTTGGTGGCCCGGAGAGCTAAATCGGCAGAAGAACGAAGTTCCGTAATAATATCTCCCCCCACTGCATCGCTACTGTCCAGATCCCTCAGCAGGTCAGCCTGGTATGCCTGCACGATTGCCATAGTGTGCAGGCATGCAGCCGCCTGACCCGCTGCCGAGTACGCTTTGCCCACCAACGCCGACGTTGTTTTTAGAGGTCTGGTGGGCAAAGACGGGGCTTTAAGGGACGATGCCGAGGAAGGCGAGAGATGGCTCGCGAGCGTCTCTTCAACCTTTGGCATCGCCCCATACCCATACTGTTTCAGCCCAGCGATGTTACTATAGACCGAAGTCTGTGGGCTGAAAACGCGGTATGATGCCGGTCTCCTCCCCGATCTTGCCACCTCAGTGTGCAAGTCGTGAAAGAACGGCAAGCCCCGCCGCTGAGGCTCTGAAGCGCGAGAAGGCAGGAATCTCTCGTCTAATTTACTTGCACGTTTACTTCCTGCCTCGTATCTCTCGGTTGGCCAGTCGATGTTAAGCCTGGCCACCGCTCGCGTCAGAACCTCAACGAGCTCCTCGCATGCAGGGGACTGAAGTGGCGAGTCTTCAGTCTCGATGCTTTCAACGTCCACCTCCTCAGAGCTGGACAGATGAAGCACCGGCGACTCTCTCGGGGGGGAAGAAACCGCCATGCGTGCTTCCATGCCCCGAGAAGAGCCGCTGGATGGTGCAGGTGAGGGCAGAGATAAGGCAGCGCCCGTCTCTAACCCCTCTGCAACATCCAATTGTGATCCCCACGACTGCAGCCTCCGCTCCGCCTCGGCGGCAGCGGGACCAGAGCCGCGGGGAACACGAGCCGAGGCACCCTCCTCAAAGAGTGCCCGGCGGGAGCGCAGCATTCTCAGTGGCATACGCTCACAGTGCTCGCAAGCAGCCCCCTCGAGGGCTGCCTGGGCATGCTGCGCTCCCAAGCAGGCTACACAAAGAGAGTGTGTATCCCCACTCGTGATGTAACGTGGGCAGGGATGAACACAACTCTTAAAACTGCTTTCACTCGCCATAATTCTCTATCTATTTTATTTTCTCTTTGTTTTGTTAATATATATGAAATATTTAACAAAAAGGGTGGAAAAACTCTTCAATAGACAGACAAAAACACCAAATAGACAGACAGGTTCACACAGATCGCTTGCTGAAGGCTCAGAAGCTAGTTCCTGTTTGTTTTCGCGGACGTTTTATAGCTTCCGGTCGATGACGTCATCACGCCGACGATCGATCTTTTTTCCGATGGAATGGTTCTACAGGCGCTTCACGACGCATTAACGCAGAGGCGTTCTCACAGCCTTTCGACGCAGCTCGAGTTCCCCGAAAGGGAACTAAACATTTTCTTGACCGACCACCGAGCCTCATTAGCCGGTTGAAACCGGTTAACCGATTAGTTTAAAATATGCTGCGCTATTTGAAATAACAACCGCGAGCCGCGCTCCCCCTCTCTCTCTCTCACACACACACACACACACAAACACACACATGTTGGTCTATGTGGTTTACAGGGACTCTCCATAGGCGTAATGGTTTTTATACTGTACAAACCGTATTTTCTATCCCCTTACACTGCCCCTGCCCCTAAACCTACCCATCACAGGAAACATTCTGCATTTTTACTTTCTCAAAAAAACATCATTTAGTAAGTTTTTAAGGCCATTTGAATTATGAGGACATTTGAGATGACAGCTGACAGCTCCGAAGAGATGCCGTTTTAGTTCAAGGTAATGCTGACAATAATAAAGAAAGATGAAGATCAACACCTTATGTGTTACCACTGAAATGTAGATGTAATATATTTCCAAAAGTAAGCCCATCTTAAGCGAAATGCACGCTTCATACTGTCGTCTGCCCTGGCTCTAGCCTCGAGTGTTTACTTTTTGCAAACCTTGTGAGCGCGCAAACCCAAACGCTGTGACCTCGTGCTGAATGTTTTTATTGGTTTATTAAGTACAAACAGGCGAGTTATGAAAAAATGAGTGTGAGGGATTTGTTCTCTTCACACAAAAAGATTTTGGAATGAGACGGCTAACTGTAGTAGCGTTTAGTCCACTGTATAATAGCCTAATTTAGAGATCACTTTTTTTTTTTAACGACAACTTTGATCGGTTAACGTTGATACGGTCAACCATCGGTCAAACGGTCATCGGTTAACATCCCTAGGCAGGTGTTAACTTTACCAACAGTCTTGCTTGAAAAAAAGGTTCTGAATAAAATAAAAATTTAGTCCATACTACCTTTATTTGTTTTGTATATCATTTCAAACTGCATTTCCACATTGCAATTTTTTATAGACTATTCATAAACTGAATTAACAGAAAAATTGCTATATCGTTATGTATATTGTTATCGGGATATCAAATGAGCTATATCGGGATATGAAATTTTTGCCATATCGCCCAGCCCTACCTACAACCAATCAGAGCAACGAAAGGACGCATTGTCAAATGTCAACAGAGTTCAACTGCAGTGTGTTGCCAAGTCCGCGTTTTTTCCGCGGGTTCTTTTCTATGTCCGCGGGTTTAAGCGACTATTATGTGATATATAGACCCATGAGTGCGAATTTTAGCAGGCAACCTTGCCAAAATAACACACATTTTACCCCCCAAACGCCATTTTTCCCCTGGAGAACCCCCCGAGAAGCTATTGTTTAGGGCTAGTAGTTGGCGCGTTTTGTTGTAAAAACTTGGCAACCCTGTCTGCACACGCGCTGAAATCAGGCTGGAATACACGATCTTTGCCAGTGTTGTAAAATAATTTAATGATACACAGAGTACTTACCCAACATGATCATCATTTCAGAGAGAAATTGAGATGGTGAATGCATATACAAACAAGCTCTCCATTTAGGATTCAAAAAAATATAATCCAAGCCCCTTTGATAACGTGCATGATTATGTTACTGTTTATCATCTGTCCGTCATCGTCTAAAGCCCGCCCTTGATGATTTCATTGGTCCGAACTGTTTCTGTTCAGGGATAATTACTCCTCTATGAAGCAAGGCCAGACCGAATTGCCCGACCTAAAAATTTTGTGGGCGAGGCTAAGTTCGGCTGGCATCCAGGCTAGCAAAATTGGGCTGCAAAGAAAACAGTTCTGAGAAAAATAAGCACAGAGCAGTCAGCTAAGGAGGAAAAGCTGGTGGTGGATTGAGGTTATCAGATATATCAAACAAAACGGTTAATCTCATTATGATGGGATGAGTCATAATAAGCTCCACACCATGTGCTAACAGCCTACATCCTTTTTGGAAATAGCCCAGACAAAAGGATCCTAATATGCACAGCAATAAAGTTTTGACATTTACAGAGAACAGCAGAGCTGGAACTGAATGATTTAAGTATCATTAAAATATTTATTCAGTTCATTTCTTTACATATGTTTATATAAGGTTTGGAAGCATGTGAGAAAATATTTATGACAATGTTTTTTGTGGTTGGTGTATTAGCTATGGAAACTTGTTTCCACCACAGAATAAAATATTTTTTAAAAGATAATTGCGACTTTGTATCTCACAACTATGAGTTTACATCTTACAATTCTGACCTTAACTCGCAATTGATAAATGAATAAAAGTCAGAATCGCAATTACCTTTTTTTTTTCATATTTAGCTTTATGTCAAACAAATACATATTTTTTTTCTTTCTTTCTGTTTTTCTCTTAAAATTAAACTTTTAACATTGTTCCAACCAACCACACAACCTGGGCCATTTATTTTTTATAAACTTTTTCAAGTTTATAAAAAAAAGTAAAAAATTAAAAAAATTCACAGGGGGAAAATGGACTTTTTTCAGTGACAATTTTCCATAACTTTTTGTGGGAATATAGGTAAAGCGAGGATGGACAACATTGGTCCTGGAGTGCCACTGTCCTGCAGAGTTCAGCTAGTTAAGATGGCAACACAGCGGGCAACAACAAGACAAAAGTAAATATTGGGGTGGCCTTTCCAAGATGGAAAGAGCTCATGAGGAGCAACGATTTTAAAAAGAACGCCGACGTTGCCTGCTTTTTTCTCGACTAATATTTCTCGGTAATATTAATTCAGCCTATTTGTGTATATTGGAATTTTTATTGTTGCTTGGCTAACGTTAATTATATCATGGTGTGCTGTGCATAACACTAGAACGACGTCTAGGATAGTTTTCCTCGCGTCAATGACGAAAAAGTATTGTTTACCTTATAACATAAATCCGTGTTCTATGGCGGATAACATGAGATTAATATTTTAATTGCATTATCATTTGTTTGCCTTACGCTAGTGGTGTTGTACAATATACAGAATAACGATAGCACTGATAAAAGTAACTTTACTAAGAGCTTGCATTCGTCTGGGAACCTGATAGCTGATGTTAGCAATGAACTGGTTAAAAATAACGAAAACGTAAAACTATTATTCATGTTACATAGATTAATTTGATCATAGATCATTTGGTAAATTAAATAACTGCAAATTATAATAGTTTTCAAAAATTACCTCATCACTTGAGTTGAAGCAACACTCACCGAAGAGGTCGAACTGGAAGCCATGACTAAATCGGCCACCGTAGGAGTTCAAACGAAATCAGAATTGAGAGGAACAGAAACTATTATTCACTGGATGGTCATATACCTTTTCACCACTAGATGGGGGAAAATATCACACAGTGTAGCTTTAAGCTTAAGCTTTGTGGCTGCTATGCGCCCTTGTGCGCACTTCAGCTGAGCCCGCAGGTTTGTGTGCTACACAGAGGACTTCCACCCGGCAGTCAAAGCGGCATTACGTTGTGAAAGTGCGGACTCAGAGGAAGACTGCAAGGGTTTATGGTGCCATTTGGTACAGGGCCTATGACCCCATTCACATGGAGGACTAAGGCTGTTGCCCCAACTGTTGTCGTTAATGCAGATTCAGTGGCCCAATGGGTTGGTTTTGTATGGCATTCTAGGTAAACGCGCAGGAAAATCCTTGTGCTTTTTTTCCTTCTTACACATTTGTGGGTCACATCCTATCTGTGCCAAATGGGAGGGAAAAAAAGCAGAATTGGAATTGAACCATGTAATGTAATTCGGCCTTACATGACATTGCTTATTATATTTTTTGAAAAACTTTTGTCCTCCATATCAAAGTCAAGTGGTTGAACCAACATGCAGGAAAATCAACAAACAGGAAATTATATCATAGCACTCCAGTAGACCCTCACGACCGTGTGTCAAAATCAATAAATCTCTTAAAATATTAGATAATTTTACCTTCAAGACAAGTGAAGGTTGGTTCAGGTTATAAAAAATACTTTGAAAAAACATGGCATATTTTCATTACATTTAAACTTCTTTTAAAAAGAAAAAAAAAGACACAAAAACACAAAAACACAGTACATTTTTAAGAGCACATCATTAGATAAGATTTCCAATTTCCTTTATCCTGGACATTCTTTTTTGTTATTGACCTCTTTAGCCAAAATACTGGTCAAACAGCAATGGTTGTCTGGTTAACTGTTTGACCATAGAAGTCTTGGTGGCGGTACACATAAAAAAAACACATAACATACTGTTTTATTTAAATAATGTTGCATAAAACCATATCATACTGTAAATAACTTCTTAGAAAAGCATGAATATTAACATGTCTGTCTTGCATGCTTTCTAGGCTCTCTAGATTCATAAGGTGCCAAAAGAGCTATTGTTGGACAAATGGTTTCGAGGAATGAGGTCAGTGTGGGGAAGAAAGGGAATGTTCATCTCTCTCTCTCTCTCTCTCTCTCTCTCTCTCTCTCTCTCTCTCTCTCTCTCTCTCTCTCTCTCTCTCTCTCTCTCTCTCTCTCTCTCTCTCTCTCTCTGCTGTTTAACTATAAACAATTTAATTCAAAAAGCCTAGAAGAGACAACACAGCTGGCTGAAAACTCATCAGGCACGGCCCCCTTGCTGATCGATGACCTTTTTATCGCAACAGGAGCCGCAATTTGCTAGGAGAACCTTTAGCACAGTATCCTTTAGCACACTGAACATGCAACTGATGTCTAAATGTGCAATTACACGGCAAACGTGCCTACAGCACAAGAGGTGCCATGCCTGCTGGAAAACCTATGTCAAACTAGCTGTTTTATATCTTAGCTTAAAGGACAACTCTGGTGAAAAATGAACCTAGGGGTAATTAACAGATGGTTACCGAGTAGATCGTTCTCTGGGATAGCCTGGCTCTGCCCTCCTACGTACTTCCGCTCAATTTTCATTTTCCTTCAGTACTACATCTGGGACTGCTGTGTAGTCTTAGGTTTTCTCCGAACAAATTTTTACCGGTCCAATCAGCGAACAGAGGGAGTGGCTGAGAACGATGACGTTGATGTCGAGCGCTAGTTTGAGATGTAGTTCCGTAATGGCGGCGGAGAAAGATGCAAACTAAACCATTCATTGCATTGTGGCACCGCTGCGGAATATCCAGAAGTTAAAGCCGGAGCAATAACAGTCTTTGCTGGGGTTTGTTGGTGGCCCTCCAACAGGGTAAATTCGGGAAAAGTTTGATTTTCCAGATCGCTTCGTTAGTGATGAAGGAGTTGGCTGAAGCTATTCAGACGGTAACTGTTTCTCGTGGGGTCGGAAGGTATTGCCATCATTTAAGTTACAGGGACTGGTCAGTTATTTTATTGCCGTCCGTCTCTCACCACCCGCGTAAAAATCCCCGGCCGAGTTACCGACTGCTTTTGACAAACGCAAGGTCGTGTTGATGTAATAGCTGTCCGAATCCACATCTCTGAGTTTTCAACAATATATCACTTCAATATTCACTGTTTGTAATCATTTTTGACCACTGCAGAACACCATACGGTTGCTTTGCTGTTATTTGGATGCATTTCTAGATTTGTATTTCCTTAAAATGCTGGCAAGTATTTAGAAGAGCAATATATTTCATCACCGCTCAAATAAATCAAAATAAAAGCACTTAAACATTTGAATTGGTCCGTATTTATAGCAGCATTTATCATACCAAGCATATGACATTTTATTTACAGCATACACTGATGTTACGGACCACGTGAGCGCCGCGTTCCCGTTCACAAAGCTCTCCTGTCCACCGTGGCGTGAATAAATCACAATCCGAATGCACGAGTTTTAGGTTTTATCCTATTGTCTTATCACTGAGGTGGCATGCACATGTGCACTTTTATTTTGTCGGATTTCCATGAGTGAAACAGGTGAAGGGCACATGACATACGTCACTACCAAACGTTAGCGATTGGCTATGGCAGATCAAGAGTGGCTCAGGGCAGATCCAATAGTTTTAAACCTCAACAGGGTGCCCGCCTTCGCGGAAATAAACCCTTGTCAATGGAGAGTGGCCAGACTCTATGTACAAATAAAATGTACGAGAGTCTGGTAAAACCAGGCTATCTCTGGGATGTGTTTTCATGAAAATCGAATGTAAAAAGTTTATCTCTAAAACAGATTAGCTTATAGCGCTTGTCTATGGGGCACAGAGTAAGTAAAATTAAAAAATTAAATTTAAAAAATATATATTTTTTTTAATTTATTTTTTAAATTTAAAAATTTAAATTTAAAAAAAATTAAAATTAAATCGCTAGTTAATACCACTAACAAGGCTCAAAATAGCCTCACACTAACATGGTAGCATAATGAGAGTCCCTACATGCAAACCGAAGCGTTTGTTAGTAGCCAGTAGCCATCTTGGAAAACAGTCTCGACCATTCGAGCCACGAACGCTGTGCTAAGTGATCTGATCGATAGGAATTAAGTTTGTGAAATATAATTAGGCCCTACATGGAAATACATTAATTATATCTGTTTATTAAAATATTTGGTTGATTAACTACCAGGAAAGAAGGTGTCCCATATGAGATTCCAATTCACAGTTTTTTATTTATTGTTTTTGGTATTTATTCATGTGCATTTTTGTTAACAGACTGAGAGTCCATTGCTTTTATTGTTTTTGGTTGTTTTGTTCATTTATTGTGGATATTCGAAATATTTTCCAATTTCAGTGGTCAAAAAGTTTCTTGATCTTTGAAAAGGTGTACGTGCATTATTATTCCATTAGCATTATTTTAGATGAAAATGGTTTCAGAACGAGAATATTATCGTTTATCCCAATAATTTATTGGCCAATTTATCCTCCAGCAAAAAGAATTATCGTGACAGGCCACGATAACAAATTTTGACATCTGAGACAAATCTAAGATAGACATCTGAGAGCAATAACAGGTTATCTGCTATGAAGTGACTTCAGCATGACTATTGACTAAAGCTATTTTTCTGGAATCTAAATATTGGTTGAAGCTATGCTGGAGTGAGTTAAGCAGGAGATTATATCTGTTTTCCATTGGGATTGGCTGGATTAAACGAAAATGTTGGACTATTGTGCATATGAGCTGTTTTGACATTTGGACATCAGCAGCCAACATCAGTTGTGTCACTCTGCATTGTGTAACACTTGCTTTGTTTTCCATTTCCCCCCTGCGAATTGCCTTCTGCATCAAAAAATCTGCATGAGTCTGCAAAATGAAAAGCAGTTTTAACCAGTTGTGAGGGAACAAACATCACTGCTTACAAATCAGTGTAGAGAAAGATGAATCATAAATCAGGATGTTTACATAACATGGTCCTTAGGAAGTTTCCTGGGACTTTACTTTATGTTTCTTACATAAACTGGGATGACTGTCTTTTGGAAAAACACGAAGAATAGGCTCTTGATAAATATATATATTTTTTTAATATATGTTAGCTGTTTGCTGTCTAAGAAATTCATTTTTTTGTTCAGATTCAAGATTCACTAAATATTGTATTTTATTTCATGAGGCAGCTTTCACAAATCAGACAACATGAAAAATCAGTTTCAGGATGAATAGTGGACAGACCCAGCAGTAGGAGGAACGGCAAGTTACAACAAGCCTGACTGCTTCTGAAGCTTGTTAACATTCCTCTGACAGGGTCACGTTCTAGGCACTAATAAGGTCTGACGTTGTGTGTGAGTGTATGTGTGGCAGAACTATTGTCCTAAAGGCCACCGGAACTCGACCAATAGGCCGTGGAGGAGCACAGTGGGAAATATTTAAATGATTCTATGTGTTCCCACATGTTTGTCAGCCAGTTGAACACTACAGTGGCCTGTGTACTGCTGAATATAAAAAGCATATCAGACCAACCTTGGATTTCAGATAGGCTCAGCTCACAAGATCTAGGTATTACATTATTGAACGCCTTTGCATCAGATGAAACAGTGCTGATGCTGGGAATCATCAATTAGCATAGGATCTACTCAAGCTTCAAATAAATCATTGATTATGGTGACATTTTTTTATCCACTCTTAATTAAGATTTATTTGTCCCAACCCAATATTCATTTGAAAAGACCTTGTAGAACCCTAAGAAAATGCGTTTTGAAATCTGTCTAAAACCTGACTTTTCCAATCCATCTCCCAAGTCCACAGTGCAGCCATATATGCAGCCTTGCAGCTCAGACTGGAAACCTGTACAATAATTTATCTTGGTTCTGTCACACTTTTGCGGGAACCAGACACAGATTGGCTTATCCACCTGGCATGCTATTGGCGGGATCAAAACAAGCAGCAACCTCCCCCAGTTTTGTTGAAGCCAATACGGAAGTGAATTAAACTGCAATTCCTCGACTGGCTGCTAGGGACAGGGACAGAATCTCATTGAGCCTCATGTTAAAATGCCCAACTTTACAGCATAAAAAAATATTTAAAAAATATTGTTTATAGGCTGGTACAAATTGTGGTTTTGGTCTGTAGGGCTAATGTTGCCCTTAATGACAACTGTGGGGGGGGGGGGGGGGGGGGGGGTTTAATAACTTTTTCTTTACATCAGGGGTCCCCAAACTCGGTCCTGGAGAGCCGCTGTCCTGCAGAGTTTAGCTCCAACCCCAATCAAACACACCTGAAACAGCTAATCAATGCCTTTATAAGCCCTAGTAAGACATTTGCTGTGTCCCAATTCGCCTACTTATACTACGTCCTAAAAGTATGCACTCTTTTTGTGAAGAAAAAGTACATACTTTTGAGTGTGTAGCAGAAAAGTATGCAAGCTTCGGGACAGACTACTTCGGCATCTTTAACAGACTCTGTCGCTTAGTTACGTGCATCCTGTCATGGTTTAACTGCCCTGTCAATCATCATCAGATTCGTCACAGTTCAAATCTTCCACATTCAGTTTAATCTCATACTGTATCGGAGAGAAATGAGAGTGACACGCGATGATGCATTGCCAACGGCCAGCAACGGCCAGCTCATCTCTACTTTACGCTACAAAACTGCACTTCAGAATCCTATGGGTGATGTCACGTCCATATTTTTTTACAGTCTATGGTTTAACACAATGACGGATAGAGAAGGATAGAACGAATCCCGTTGATCACGCCTCTTGTGGTCTGATTGGTTGAAGGACTATCCAATTGCATCCAGAGTAATTTGAATAATGTTTGTTGATCGCTCCTCTTGTGCAGTAGAAAATACAGAGCAGACTCCCCAGACTAATTTTCATTTTTTTTAAATTGAGCTTGGTCTGGTAATAGCCAGACAAGTGGGGACTGACATTATGCTACAATTGCTTTCAAAAACGTATTGAACCTGAAGTATATTTTATTTCAATACCATTAGCTTATTCCCATTTTCCTTGAAAAAAAAAATCAGTTTATATGTAATTTATGGCATGTATAGTGAATAACTGCTTTTTGAGAGTGTGTGAGATAGCTGAACTGCTCATTTAATAAGAGTTTGGCACGTTCATATGGTCACCACCTTCAATTTGCCCTCACATCTTTTTGAAAAGTCTTCTCCTGCCAAGTGCACTGGACCTTGCCAAACAGAGCAGACCACATACTGCTAGAGGAGAAGCCTGCAGATGTATATTACAGGAAGTGTATGTAAGATTGTGGCCAAAACTGGTACTGCAGGTGTATCCCCTCTCCCCCTCCCCCCTGACTCGAGGTTGCCAAATAGACTGCAGGATCCAGCAGGGATGTTTGTAGCTGCAGCTGTGGTATCTAGAGAAGAGCTGGCAACCTGGATGCTGAAACACTACTGACTTTGTGAATGGTAGATAGGTGGAGGGCGGAGCTTCAGGGCAAAACACAACATGTCAACATCAACATCAGTTGAGGGCTGCAACAACAACTTTTAAATGACAATATCATGGCTTGAAATTAACATGATTTCTTAATGTCAAGTGACATATCAGGGCCATTTTATGATTAATTGAAATACATTTCTTACATACAGTTTGTAACAGGGTTCGTAGATGGAAGGTAGGAGACGGGAACCGGCGAACATTCAAAGACTTTTAATCAAACAAAAATTAACAAAATGAAAATAATGCGGGCAGCCCCACACACACACACAAAAAATACATATCATAAATCCAGGCCTGGTCCTCTCACATCTTCCACTGTCTTCGCTCCTACTTTTATACTCCCGTCACTCCGCCGTGAGACGAGACCGGTGTGGCGCACAGCTGGTGCTCATTATCACTCGCCACCGGCCCGCTCTCACCGTCCCTCACTTCGCTGCTTGCCACACAGTTCCTTTTAACCAGGGGTCTCAAACTCCCGGCCCACGGGCCACTTGCGGCCCGCAGGATGATATTTTGTGGCCCCCTACTTGACATCAAAGTTTAGTGTTAGTGTGGGCCGCACGTTGCTCTGAAATTTTTCAGTCGTTGCGTGTGCCGCGCTTTATACCTCACCTCATGTGTGTGTGTATGAGAGAGTTAGCTCGGCCCTCTCTCATGCAGTATAATTGGTTGATACCGCGTGATTGACATGAACAGAAGCTAATCAGACAGTCGAAATTAATGTGGTTTAATGACACTCAAATGGCCAATCAAATCAAAGTAGGTGGGATTTACATTCTCTTTTGGTTCGCGCACATGCTCGCTTGCGCAGTCAGGGCTGGACTGGTAATCTGGCATACCAGGCATTTGCCCGGTGGGCCGACGCACTTTGGGGCCAGTAGTGTTTTAAAAAAATGTTTTAATTTATTTTTGTACCACTGAGAACATTCAGCGACAGCGGCCCATTGGTTTGTCTTCTGAATTGACAAGCCGAAGCGAGAGACCTCCCCTCCATATTAGGCGCTTTTTTCTATTTATGTATTCATTAGTATTTGAGCGCATGAAACTGCAAAGGCGAATAACCGCACAACGCAGCCGCAGCCGCTGACGAACGTACGCTGCGTTTAAATGCTGTTCTATACGGCACTTTGACTCCGAATTTTGTTTTATACAATCGTATGATATGGAAACATTACAGGTTCTGTGTTGAATCAGCTGAAAACAGCCGTGAGCATGTATTCATGACGAGGTAAAGTGGAAAACGGCAACACACAAACGTTTCACTTTAGCACAACCACAATTGCAGCTAACAGCGAAGAAATATTGTGTTTTGGAAGAAACATTTATTAAAATGTTGCTATATTACTTAAATTACTATTGCGGAATATAAATCACTTTTATAGCCTAGAGGCTGTTTTCGTGTTTTCTAAAGGTGTTTACTTTTTTTTTTTTACTTACAAATTTAATAGTTTATTATATATGTTTTATATAGTTTTAGAAACCATATAGCCATATAATGAGGAGCAAGGTTTTTACAGTCTATGTTTTTTACCCTGTGACTACTATGATCTTACATTTAAATGAAACTGGCCTACAGTTAAACTACAGTCTATAAAACTGCTTCAAGTGTCTGGATCCCATGAATAAAGGACAAAGCTTTTTTTCCTCTTAAAAAGATTTATTAACTTTTTTTAATAGATTTAATGAAATGTAATAGCCTCATGAAAGATAGGTATCAGTGTCTTACTTAAATGATGTGTTAACTCTTGAAAAATATGATTGTTCAACCCAAAAATGTGATCATTACCCTAATGTCATTCCAAACCTAAACTAATTTATTTCTGTGTAGCATAAAATAAATTGAGTCTGTTTTTTTGTTCATACAATATTCAAATGGTATAGCCTAACCAAAATGGCTTTGTTGCCAACATTCTTCAAAACATCTTATTTTGTGTTTCACAGAAGTCATGCAGGTTTGGAAAGACACGAGAGTGAGTAAATGATGACAGCATTTAAATTTACTTTACTGCATCCTAGCTCAAAATCATCAGTGCTTCACTGCCAAGGGCATTTCTGTGTGACAAAAAAAAACAATATTAAGTTTATTTGAATTTGTAGCAAATTCAATAATATCTATCATTATTCGTCCTTGTCCTAGTTTTATTTATATACTCCAATTTAAGGCCCCAACCCCAGCAAAAACATTCACGGGGAACTCATGGGCCGGATGGGCCGAATTTTAGCCCCAGTCCAGCCCTGTCATCACACTCACAGACGAGTGCGTCAGTCTATCAAGTAATGCCGTTGTGGAGAGAGACTATTCTTTCTTTCTTTCTTTCTTTCTTTCTTTCTTTCTTTCTTTCTTTCTTTCTTTCTTTCTTTCTATTCTAATTGCACACACACAAATGCTCACAAAATGCAACGTGCCCATGCTCTTAATATACAATCATTAATGAACATTTTAATAAAGAAAACTATGTGAGCAGATTAGATCTCTGAACATTTGAGACGATTTAAGTCTACTACTAGACAACTGAGAAACTCAAATATAGGCAGCGAATGTACGTATTTATTCACTCATGCGAAAAACCTCGGGACTAATAATATATTTGACGACAATAATGCAAATATTGTTTGCAAATAGTCCCAAATTGATTATTTCCCAACTAGAATCAGACCTAGAATTTTGTTCACTGTTCTGTTTGACCTGGTTATGGCCTTGCTTTGAAATAGTCTATTATTTTAAATAAAAATAAAAACATTTATTATTTCAGTATTACATAATGATTTAATTTCTACTGGCCATATGTATTAGTACACAATTACCATCACACAACTGTTGATAATAGATAGGTGCGAAGGACAAAAGACAACCAGATACAAAAATCTCAAAAATATATTGGCAATAAAAAAATAAAAAAACAGCCTGACCCAGCCTGACCCTGAGTCTACCTCCAGTGGCCCCCGGGTAATTTGAGTTTGAGACCCCTGCTTTAAACCCTAAATTGTAAACTAGATTATTGAACTGAAAACCGGGGACATGTGTTGTTAAGTAGTTCATGCCATTGAAGTTTCCAGTGTTCGTAAAACAATTTTAAAAAGGGGTAAATTTCAGGTTGTGTGTATTGGTAAAGGACATATTGTGATGAACTGTGGTAAACCAAACATTTTGACATTGATGTTGTTAACACTTGAAATGTAAAACTCCCCATCCCTCCAAGCTATCTCTGTCTTCGACTGTCGATGATATCAATCTCCCCATTCAATCTGCAACTGGTGAACAATGACAGTGACTTGCTACATTTACCTGCTAAATAATGCAACAGTTTACTTTCTTTGCAGATGAGGAGATCATGGACTTCGGAGAGGGAACGAGAGCAGATCAAGTAGATGCTGGAGAATCTGGAGGTAAACCACACACAAGTAATGCACACACTAGGAAAAGACCGGGAGACATGGAGAAGAGGAACTCAGAATAATGTAAGGGAAGTAGAGTACTGGGACACGTTCAAACTCAAATCGGTGTGCAACGTTTTGCTACGGTTTCTAATAGTTGAGTGGAACGCAGCAGTTAGCACGCTACGAAGACTCTAAAGGTATCCCATTTCTAGGCGTGTTCCCCGAACTAGACCTTAGTAGGTGCGACGTTAGCGGGTGCTGTCCGTAATGGCGGTGCGGAATTGGCTTATATCGATGGCTCAACAATCGATGGCTGAGAGGTTAGCTCCGTCCAGTTTGTCTCTATAAAGTTGGTCCAACAAGATCTAAAAGCTGCTGAATTTGCTCTTGTGGCAGGCACAATTTATTTTGAATAGCAGCTTCCAGCCAGGGGACTAAAGTTTTCCCATAATGAAATGTGCACTACATTAAATGGCTCCGCAGACGGCGCCGTCTTTGATTTAGCACAACTAGTCGCTGTCTCGCTGCCATAGTTTGACCAAACTCCACTCCACAATCATTCCCTTTAAATAGGCTCCTAAGCCTTTCCTGTCTAATGGTTTGCCAGCTAATGAACCTTTGGATATGATAATTAAAAAGCTAACAACTATTATTATAATGACAATTTTAATCCTTGCATTAAAAAAACAATTCAACTAGCCTAATTGAACACTGGGTGTATATTACAACTTCAGAAATATATTTGCATAGACTGACATATAAAGAAGCTTTTTGCACAGTGGTGGCCACTAGTGGAATGAACTGTCAATAGTGATAATGTATAGCTAATAGTGGTCCAGACCAACCTTAAAAAAGTATGACTTAAAGAAGGTATTCTTAACCAAGATCATTTTGGGAAACACATTAAGGTACACCTTAAGGTATAACTTAAGAAATGACGTAGTGTTAAGAAAGTTTCGGGAAATCCAGCCATGGTTTCTCGTGTTTGGTGGATGTGTCAAATGCCAGCCCAATCAGCAGCAACATGTATATAAACCACACGGTAGAGACATGGTAGTACAATGTGCCCAAGGACATTTGCTTACAAATGTGTCTGCTGCAGCTTGGTATAACAGCTGAAGAAACTAGAAGACATTTGTCATTAGGGTTTTATAGTAGGGGAGAGTGGGGCACAACCTAACACTTTTTGAATTTCTCACTTGTTTCTCAGTGTTTAAATTCACATGGGGTTCAGAATATGTATTTTTTCCCACATTAATTGCACACGTCTAGTACAATTATGTGGTTTTGTTTAATAGTGTATACTTTTTTATTCATTTCCCCCAAAAGAATGAAAGTGAAGTGTGATAACCACACTCAGTACCCACACCACACTTTTGTGAAAGATATAGAAATTGTTAAACACAGCACTTCATGTGGACACCAACTTATTGCGGCCACCCCACTTTAACTTAACTTTAACAAGATTACTAGAAATCAAGTTTAACAAAAAACAAAGAAATACAGTTACTTAAAAGCAAAATTACACACACACACACACACACACACACACACACACACACACACACACACACACACACACACACACACACACACACACACAAAACAAATAGTAAAGATTCACACAAAGGATCCTATACAAAAAAAAAAAAAAAAAATATATATATATATATATATATATATATATATATATATATATATATATATATATATATATATATATATATATGAAAAGTGAAACAAAATGATTCGATACCAATTAATTCACAAAATACAAAACAAACAGCCACAGGTACTGAGGGGAGGAAACAAAGTGGCCAACAAATGGCTAGATAGCTCAGTTAGCCTTCCAGCTAACGCACACTAGTACCATGCAGTGTCTGTGTTTAACACCACAAACATGCCCAGGTGAGACTTAGGCAAACTGCAAGTTTAAAACGAACACGACAATAAAACAAAACAGCAGTGAAGTCGTGTCACTTGACGTACATTTGGCGCCAATAAAAGTACTGGGCTGGATTTCCCAAAACCTTCTGAACACTACGTCATTCTTAAGTTATACCTTAAGGTATCCCTTAACATTAAAATGTGTTTCCTGAAACTATCTTAGTTAAGAATACCTTCTGTAAGTCATACTTTCGCAAGGTTGGTCTGGACCACTCTAGCTAGACCTTATCACTATTAACAGTTCATTCCACTAGTGGCCACCACTGTGCAAAAAGCTTCTTTAGTGCTCAGACTATATGAATATAATTCCAAATTTGTAATATACAGTGTTCAATTAGGCTAGTTGAATTTTTTTATTTTTTTTTAAAAAAAATTTTTATGCAAGGATTCAAATTGTCATAAAAAATAAATTAAAAAAATGTCATTACACTAATGGTTGTTAGTTTATTTTATCCAAAGGTACATCAGCTGGCAAACCATTAGACAGGAAAAGCTTAGGAGCCTGTTCAAAGGGCTGATTTTTTAGTGGAGTTTGGTCAAACTATGGCAGCGAGACAGCGTTTAGTGTATGTGCACTTTTTTCATTTCATATGTGAAAACTTTAGTCCCCTGGCTACCATGTCAGAAGCCACTACTCAAAATACATTTCACCTGCCACGACAGCAAATTTAGCAGCTTTTAGATCTTGTTGGACCAACTTTGTCGAGACAAACTGGACAAAGCTACTTTCTCTTTCTTTCTTTCTTTCTTTCTTTCTTTCTTTCTTTCTTTCTTTCTTTCTTTCTTTCTTTCTTTCTTTCTTTCTTTCTTTCTTTCTTTCTTCTCCGCCATAGTAGCAGCTGATTATATGTTTTGCGTGTTGCGTTTTTATTGACTAGGCCATCTAATAACAGAAATTAGTTGTTTTCACAATAATGTGATGCAGCTGCTGCCTGGGCAATCATCCCTGCTGTGGAGTAAATCAAGACACTATGGAAAATATATTGTAATAATTTAAATGATTGCTGGTTCATGCACTCGTTTCAGAATTATGTAAAATTGAGCTGCAATTTTGTATGATAAATGAAAGTTCAACTATTTCTAAAGTGCTTCTTTTATAAAGAACATAATTTTTTCACATAACGCAGTAAAACAGCCCTTGGATATGTAACGGACGCCAGCTAGTAGTAGTTGCTGTGCAAGTAAACCTCACTCCTCTGACCTTAAAAAGATGCTCTAGTGACTGACGCTAGAGGTCGCAGCCTTTAGCCTCCTTGTTAGAGCGTCCGACTCTCATGCCGGTGGACCCGCGTTCGAGTCCCAGTCCGAACTGGAGGGGTTACACATAGAGTAAATAATTGATTCTTGAGCCACCGATATAAGCCAATTCAGCACCACCGCCACGAACCGCACCTGCTAATGTCGCACTTAAGAAGGTATACCTTACACTACCTCCTAGGGTATAGTTTGGGGAACACCCCTAGAAATGGTATACCTTCAGTTAAGTTATACCTTTAGAGTCGTCGCAGCGTGCTAAGAGACAACGTTGTCGGGAAATGCAGCCCTGGACATTACTCACAATGATTTACTCACAATGGTCACTCGCCATGCAGGATTACAGCTACTTGCGTACTAAGTAAGGTTTATTCTGCGATAACAACCGGCTGGGTGTACATTATCCCGCTTTTTACACGGCTACTAGTCTCAAATAAATTAGACACAAAATATTGTCTTGAGATTAAATATTTTATTAGCTCTTACGCAAAGCTTCCACAAAGAAAAAATGTTCCAAACTGCTTTAAGCCTTTATCTATTGCTGCTAAATGTTGAAAATGAATGCTGAAAGGGTTAGTTTACCCAAAAATGAAACCAAACCTATGATTTACTCACCCTCAAGTCATTATAGGTGTATATGACATTCTTCTTTCAGACAAATACAATCGGAGTTATATTTAAAAAGTCCAGGTTAACGTTAATCCAAGCAGTAGTTGTAACGTTAGCTGTTTTTGAAGTCCATAAAAAATGCAGCTGTCCATCATAACGTGCTCCAATGCTCCGATAGGTTAATAGAGCCTTCTGATTCGAATCGATGCGTTTGTGTAAGAAAAATATCCATATTTAAACCTTTATGAAGGAAACCCGCCTTGAATTCTTCCATTGTAGCCATGGCTGTTTAAGTATTTAACAGCCACAAGATGGCGCCAGCGTTAAGCATAGAAGTAGTACCGGTCAAGATAACTCGTACCCGTATGAGCGGTTGTTACCTGGAAATAACATACCGCTGGAATGCGCGATTGACCAATCAGAATCAAGTATTTCACAGCGCTGTGTAATAATACCTAATAACAAACAGGGTAGTAAGCCTCTACATTTAGTGAACAGAAGCCCTTTTTGACTCAAAGAGACCAACCTGAAAGCTTCCTAACAGCCAGTCCACAATGAACAGAAGGATGTTCCAACTGCCATTCCTCATTCATAGTGCTGAACATCAATAAAAGGGGATAGTCCCAAGGATATACATCCCAAACAACCAACCACTTCCACTTTTATACTCCGATAATGGGCATGATAGGTTTTATGATGCTCAACAAAACTGACCAATCAGTGTAGTAGAAACTCTGTTTGGTTTACTGGCTTGAGTAACACCAGCCAATCATAGCAGAGCTGCACCTTACGCTGCTACAACAGCTTAAAATCTCACCTGCTAAAATCAAAAAAATATCCAAGTCAAACTAAAATATTTTGTCAAAAATTACAATTATTAACTTTTTAAAATACTTTTTATTTTAAATAATTTTTTATCATTAAAAATACACACATTTTTGAGTTTGACAACAAACATGTCGCTAAATACAGCTATACAGCATAGTTCAAAACAAAATAACAATTAATCATTTCTGAACATTGATTCACACTTTTCTCATGGTTTCTCAAAAGAAATCATAAAAGTATAGAATATAATAGTGTAGTTCTAATAGGGGCTCATTGTAATGCAGTGTTACAACCCATCTACACAACTGGGATTTAAACCACTTCTGCTGGTTAGATCAGTATTAAAGGTGCCCTAGAACGAAAAATTGAATAAACTTTGCCATAGTGAAATTACAAGAGTTCAGTACATGGACATCACATACTGTGAGTCTCAAGCACCATTGCCTTCTCCTTCATAAGTAAATCTCCACGGAAAAATAAGTGATTCTCAACATAACGCCATCCGTGACGCAATCGTTGGGGATCATTAATATGCATGCCCCCAACATTTGCATCGGTTCAAACATGTTCAAACATGAATCATCGGGACTGCAGGTAACCGTCATGTCAGGATAGCGAAAACGGCAGCTCTCATGGACACACGTCATGTTCCAGGCTGTGCAGGAGATGTGAGGACTTTTCTACCCTTCCCACAGATAAAAAATGTCAACAGTCATGGTTGATGTTTATTATCGGATACCGCAACAATTTAATTCAAGATCGTTTGTTTGTTCGGCCCATTTCAAGCAAGCTTTGCTCAGCGTCTTAAACTGAAGAAAGGGGCAATTACAACTCTATTCCTGCAAGCATTATGTACTGATTTTATCCACTTATTGACTGTTTAAACAATTTCTGATTAAATTGAAAGTTTCTTAGAGAGACCGCATTGTCCAGATAACGCAAGATGCTAGTACAGTAACAACAGGAAACTCCAAGTACCATACAAAACTAAATAGTGTGTCTAATGACAAAGGTTGATATTATTTTGTATTACAAAATACAACCGTAGATACATTGCTTACAGATCATTCACTCGATCGTTCTAGCAAACCTCAACTTTTCCATCATATAAGTTAAAACGACAGTCATTTGACAAGGCTAATCAATTTGTAAAAATATATATATTTATATTTTTGAGAACCTAAGTATGATGTTTTTGCATGTTTGTATTTCAGTGTACGGTCACAGTCACTGCGTAGCCTACATAGTGACTAAAGTTATATAAACATGCAATATCGTTGACAAAAAAAAGACAAGTCTAAAATCACTGGTTTTGGTTTGGAAAAGAAGAGCGTTGCCAGATTTCAGTCATTAAATCCCCCAAACAGAGCTTTTCTGTGACAATAACACGTTGTCACGGTTCATGGATTCCCTGTCTCACTCTTGGGTGCGTGTTGAATGTAGGTGAGGGCGGAGCCTGGGATTGGCTCATCACGCACCTGTGGCTGATCACCTGCACCAGCTGCAACTCATCACCTTCACCCTATTTAGTCTCTCTGTTTCTCTCTTGTCTTTGTCAGAGCGTTGTTGGATGTTTCCCCTTGTGTCTCCATGTTGGTTGTCGTTTCCCCCTTCCGTGAAACGCTGGATTCCTTCCTGGATTACCTGTACCGATCTCCCGAGTCACAGCTGCTCACAGCCTGCCCGTGTCGCCAACAGAGCCTCTCTCACTGCTCCGTCTTATCCGGACTTCATCAGTGTTCTGAGTTTTGTCTTCTGTGACACAATCTGTCAAATAAACTGTATATATATATATACAGTCTTGTTCAAAATAATAGCAGTACAATGTGACTAACCAGAATAATCAAGGTTTTTAGTATATTTTTTATTGCTACGTGGCAAACAAGTTACCAGTAGGTTCAGTAGATTGTCAGAAAACAAATGAGACCCAGCATTCATGATATGCACGCTCTTAAGGCTGTGCAATTGGGCAATTAGTTGAATTAGTTGAAAGGGGTGTGTTCAAAAAAATAGCAGTGTGGCATTCAATCACTGAGGTCATCAATTTTGTGAAGAAACAGGTGTGAATCAGGTGGCCCCTATTTAAGGATGAAGCCAACACTTGTTGAACATGCATTTAAAAGCTGAGGAAAATGGGTCAATCAAGACATTGTTCAGAAGAACAGCGTACTTTGATTAAAAAGTTGATTAGAGAGGGGAAAACCTATAAAGAGGTGCAAAAAATGATAGGCTGTTCAGCTAAAATGATCTCCAATGCCTTAAAATGGAGAGCAAAACCAGAGAGACGTGGAAGAAAACGGAAGACAACCATCAAAATGGATAGAAGAATAACCAGAATGGCAAAGGCTCAGCCAATGATCACCTCCAGGATTATCAAAGACAGTCTGGAGTTACCTGTAAGTACTGTGACTGTTAGAATACGTCTGTGTGAAGCTAATCTATTTTCAAGAATCCCCCGCAAAGTCCCTCTGTTAAAAAAAAGGCATGTGCAGAAGAGGTTACAATTTGCCAAAGAACACATCAACTGGCCTAAAGAGAAATGGAGGAACATTTTGTGGACTGATGAGAGTAAAATTGTTCTTTTTGGGTCCAAGGGCCACAGGCAGTTTGTGAGACTACCCCCAAACTCTGAATTCAAGCCCCAGTACACAGTGAAGACGGTGAAGCATGGAGGCGCAAGCATCATGATATGGGCATGTTTCTCCTACTATGGTGGTGGGCCTATTTATCGCATACCAGGGATCATGGATCAGTTTGCATATGTTAAAATACTTGAAGAGGTCATGTTGCCCTATGCTGAAGAGGACATGCCCTTGAAACGGTTGTTTCAACAAGACAATGACCCAAAACACACTAGTAAACGGGCAAAGTCTTGGTTCCAAACCAACAAAATTAATGTTATGGAGTGGCCAGCCCAATCTCCAGACCTTAATCCAATTGAGAACTTGTGGGGTGATATCAAAAATGCTGTTTCTGAAGCAAAACCAAGAAATGTGAATGAATTGTGGAATGTTGTTAAAGAATCATGGAGTGGAATAACAGCTGAGAGGTGCCTCAAGTTGGTTGACTCCATGCCACACAGATGTCAAACAGTTTTAAAAAACTGTGGTCATACAACTAAATATTAGTTTAGTGATTCACAGGATTGCTAAATCCCAGAAAAAAAAAATGTTTGTACAAAATAGTTTTGAATTTGTACAGTCAAAGGTAGACACTGCTATTTTTTTGAACACACCCCTTTCAACTAATTGCCCAATTGCACAGCCTTAAGAGCGTGCATATCATGAATGCTGGCTCTTGTTTGTTTTCTGACAATCTACTGAACCTACTGGTAACTTATTTGCCACGTAGCAATAAAAAAGATACTAAAAACCTTGATTATTCTGGTTAGTCACATTGTACTGCTATTATTTTGAACAAGACTGTATATATGACTCCTATATATATATATATATATATATATATATATATATATATAACTCCTTAAAGCTACCCTGCTTTCTTCAGCATTAGGATGGCGCCGTTACCAGGGCAACACCATCAGTTTCCACAGTAACGGCATACAGAGGTGAGATGAGATCATTATTTAAAAAATATTACATCTGAGCACCTCTGATAAAGCCATAATTAGGTTTTATAACCTCACTGTGTGCCGTTTAACATTCAGACTGTAATTGCATCCTTGCCACAAATATCCAAATAATCAGCAGGTGAAGGATGTTTTCTATGCAGCAGCCCATAGAATTACAATTTTCATCCCTGGTGGTGATTTCCTATTTCATAATAGACTGTGACAGTGATACTAACAAGAGAATGAGAAGCACTCCTCTTGATAACAAAACCTAAAATAATTCTGAATAACTGAATATCAGGGACTGACAGATAAGGCTTATATTGAAAAAAACAAACAAAAACATTGTATTTTTTGGTTTCCCTGGAAAATATCTTAAATAATAAATTGACCTGATAAGAAAAACAAAAAAACAAATATATATATAAAGGTTGTTTTCAGAACCTCCCTTGTGAAAAAGAAGTGTGCTTAATTGTATTGAAAGTGTATTTTTTGTGCACTTAATATATTTAAAGTATATTTTTTAAAAACTGCACTTGTAGATAATATGATATAATTAAAATTAAGTGCCACTTAAGTGTATTTAAAGAGAATACACTTTAATGACAATATTTCTAAACACACTTAAGTACACTTTTTAAAATTCACTTTGTAATAATATCTAATTAATTTGTATTTTTAAAAAGTACACTTTCATGACAATATTTATAAACACACTTTAGTGCACTTATAATAAGCGCACTTTATAATAATATCTAATTAATTTGTATTTTTAAAAAGTACACTTTCATGACAATATTTATAAACACACTTTAGTACACTTATAATAAGTGTACTTTGTAATAATATATAATTAAATTGTACTTTAAAAAAGTACACTTTCATGACGATATTTATAAACACACTTTAGTACACTTATAATAAGTGTACTTTGTAATAATATATAATTAAATTGTACTTTAAAAAAGTACACTTTCATGACGATATTTATAAACACACTTTAGTGCACTTTTAATAAGTGCACTTTATAATAATATCTAATTAATTTGTACTTTAAAAAGTACACTTTCATGACGATATTTATAAACACACTTTAGTACACTTATAATAATTGCACTTTGTAATAATATATAATTAATTTGTACTTTAAAAAAGTACACTTTCATGACAATATTTATAAACACACTTTAGTACACTTATAATAAGTGCGCTTTGTAATAATATCTAGTTAATTTTCACTTAAAGCAAGTACACTTGTATGACAATATTTATAAACACACTTAAGTGCGCTTTTTAAAAATGCACCTTGTAATAATGTCTACACCTAAATTTACTTAAACCATTTTAATTATGAGTTTGTTTCATAAAGTACACTTATTTTACTAATGACAAAGCACATGGAAAATAAATGATTTTTTTTTTTTTTTAAATTAGTTGTCCAAATTTACATTGTATTTTTCTTCAAAATTTCACTCGCTTACACTCCAGTACAACATACTGTTGAAATGTTATAACTAGCTCCTATGAACTCAACTACAAGTGTCAGTTTTCTACATAATTTGACATTGTCAATCTTTATGAGAGGAGTTGCCTAATGTACTGTAGGCTCCTTTACATCTGTGTACAGAATAACCTACTTTCAATATTATGTTGTTGTATGGTGATTAAACACACATTTAATTGCATTAATTGCAAGAAAAAGTTGAACAAATCTAAACCAAATTAATTTGCATTAAAATTCAGTTAAAATAGGCTACATTTAATTTTAATCAGACTCCAAACATGATTGACTTTTAGTTAGGTGAGTCAAGTTCTCTGAAATACAGTCCAACTACACAGTGTGTTAGAACAACCTGAACAGAAATGGATAATTAATAAGTGATTTATAATCAACATTTAATGCACGAAATATCTTATTTTATATTAATACTTAATATTTCAATGCGCATGCGCCAAAAATACTACGTCATGATTTTGAAAAATGCGCGGTCCGCCATGATTGCGTCATCGCGCTGCGTAAGGAAAATGAAGCTGAAGAGAACAGACAACAGAGGAGCGAACCGTTTGGATCATTACAGATGAGACGTTATATGCTACAAATAACGAGTCAAGTAAGTATATCTTGATATAAGCTCTCTTGATTTTACATTTTCACCGTAACATGGTAGCTCTCTATTACGGTGTAGTTATTTAGTTTAATCGCAGATAGGATAGACGCACTATGGACTTGGGAGGTGAATTAACGTTAATCATGTTTCCTATGTATCTAAGATTGCATTATAATAATTTCTTACATCGGAATGTGATCGCCGGTGTGGGCATGTTCAATGAATTTGCCTGCTGTAAATACAATATTTTAATCGAACTCCTACTTTTTAAATGGACAGAAGACATTTAACGTTATATACATTTATTCCATATATTAACTTAATGTATAACAACAACCAGTAATGAAATAATTATTTTAATATATTCTTTTCTTTTTGCATTTGAAGAGTAAGATGTTAAAGTACTATTTGTGTTTTTAATATTTTGTGCTTATTTTATTTTTTTATTTTGTAGGATCAATACAGATGTGTTATTGGAGATCCAGTGCAAGCTGTGTGGAATCACAGAGCCATCTTGATGAGGTCAAGTTAATGTTAATTATGAATTTATGCCCAGCCATGACACAAGCTAAAACATTGCTATCAAGTCTTTAGCTTTTAAATGCTTTGCATCTTCTCCATTTGTAAGTAATACATTCCCACTTGTACATTTACAGATCCCCTAATCATTATATATTTTACAGGCCACACACCCAAAGGAATGGAGCCGCAGCATTGCGGTGCCAGGCGTGGTAAATACAGGAACATCCTTCATGGAGGTAAGCTGAAACTTGCAAGGCAAGATGAGGAAAAATGCAAGAATACTTTTCTCAATTTACATTGGTCTTGGGTTATTTATCTATATTTAAGTTATGTTTAATTCCCTGTAAAGTAGGAATAAAAACCATTATTAAAATGTTCTCTATTTTTAAAGTCCAGTGTCAGTGAAGATGATGTGCTCAGTGGGATACGTGAAGGAACCTCCAATCATTCTACCCTGACGACTGAGGTAATTCATCACATAGGGGGATGCAGTTGTGGTCAAAAGCTTACACACACGTGCAGAATAAACTGCTTCATCATGGCAGTACTAGATAAAAAAGAGACAACATGCTCATTTTTATGATCCCTCTTATGGCTATTTCTTTTTTTTCTTCTTTTTTTCATACAGATACTTCTGTGTGAATATAAACTGTACATCTATCTTTTTAATTTAATTGAGCCAATTATAATAATGGATAGATCTGTTTTATAAACAAGTTTTTTCTTTGCGTTTTCTTTTTCTTTCCTCAAGGTATATATTTTTTTGCTTTCCTGCCTCTTTGGAACATGTCCATTCACATATACTGTGGAGAGATGGTAATCCAGTTTCCTACTGATGGAGAGCTTCTTGGACATTGACATAAACAGCACTTTCCAAACAACTTGAAAATAGTTGGTGACAAACAATTTTGTTTCATTCACTGTAATGCTGGAATAAGATTTTAGAATAAACCTTTTGGTCCTAATTTTGGTGCTAGTAAAGGTTTAAGAGCTTATAAGTTCAGTAACACTTTACAATAAGATCTAATTTGTTAACGTTATTTAATGTATTGACCAACATGATCTAACAGTGATTTCTTTTTATTTAATTTTTTTATTTAATTTGTTTACAGTGTTTATTAATAGTTGTTGACCTTGCTTAATAAATTATAGTTCAAAGCTAGTTAATTAAATTTATAGTCATTGTTCATGCAAGTTAACAATGCATTAAATAATTAACATATACAACTTTTGATTTTAAGATTGCATTAATAATAGGGGTGTAACAGTACACAAAGCTGACAGTTCGGGGAGAGAACACTAAATATAAAAATGCTTCTTTTTTTTTTATTGGTTTACTGAACAAATTGTAATTGTCCTAAACTAAAGGTTTCTTAAAGAATTAAAAATATAATATAAAAAATATCTCTACTAATTATTATTATTATTACCTTTATTTAACCAGGAGGAGAACTCACTGAGATTAAAATGTCCTGTCCTGGCCAAGATAGGCAGCTGTGTTTGCATGTACAGTTATACATAAAAAGTCACATAAAAAACATAAAACATACAACCAGTCAAAAACAATTACACACCATTAATTTACTCTCAAAATGATGTAGTAAAATTTTAAAATAACAAAATGTCACCAGATCTTTTAGCTTCAACTCAGTCTGGAGCAAATTCCAATCTGAGGCTGCGACATATTTGAAGGACGTTTTACCAAGCTTAACTCTAACAAAGGGCACACAAAGATTATAATTTGATTCAGAATGTAATATATAATTGCCTTGTTGTTTCTGTTTAATCAAACGACAAAGAAGGCTGTATAGTGTAGACTATATAGGGAGGCCTTACTTGCACTCGCATTGTATGCAAACGTGTAAACTTCTCATAAGACCGTTTTTGCATTAACTTATAAATCTAATTATAGGTTAGATTTTTTTCAGGTTTTCAGGTTAAGTAGAATATGATGAATATATAGGCTAATATAATGCATACATTTAGTGAAAGAGTTCATCTCTCTCGTGTTTTATCGACATCTTTCTGCTGTTGAAACACTGAACGATTACACAATGTGATACATTTTAGTAAGTTGTAATGTATCCTTAACATACCTTCTGATGTTAATTCATGTTTATTCTTTGACTATGACAAGGTGATCACATTCACTCGTGCCGCGTTGCTGCTTGAACTGATGTGTCTTTACAGTGATCTGTCATGTCTCATTAAAGAGCATCAATATGGCATCACTTGAATTTAATGATAAAATTGACAGAATACATATGTTCTTATGGAAACTTGTATTGAAGTGTGTTCCACTCATCAAACAAGCCGTCCGTTAACTGTTAAAGATTGCATTCGTACCGCTCGGTACACACGTGCACTGTACCGGAAGTCCTGTACTGAACCGGTTCGGTATGAATACATGTGCCGTTACACCCCTAATTAGTAAATGTTGAAATTAACATTAACTAAGATAAATAAATGTTTATATTATTATTCATTCTAAGTTCATGTTAAATAAAGTAGTTAACTAATTAAACGTTACCAAAAGTTTTGAATCTTAGTGTTGTACATGAAACGATTCTTTTCTTTCCATTTGTTTGTATTTATTCATCGTTTGTGTGAGGTAATTTTCTGTGATGGGTAGATTTAGGTACCTTTGAATGAGGGAGATATATAATAATGCATATAATTACATATAATTGCATATAATCCTCATTGTCCTCCAGACTCTTTCTAAATGAATTTGTGTTTGTGTAAATAGTTTTTTGGGTTTTTCTTGGGCATCAAAAAAAAGTTTTTTTTGTATATTTGTTTTACAGATTGTTTTGTCAATAAATGTAGAGGATTTAAATTTGGATGTGTTTATTATACGAAATTGCAGCTGTATTATTTGAAAAATGTAATTATGAATGTATTTCATTATA
The DNA here is from genome assembly GCF_024679245.1 of Pseudorasbora parva. Taxonomy (NCBI): domain Eukaryota; kingdom Metazoa; phylum Chordata; class Actinopteri; order Cypriniformes; family Gobionidae; genus Pseudorasbora; species Pseudorasbora parva. The sequence goes on from NC_090195.1 coordinate 29,681,593, forward strand.
TTAGAGTGTACATGTAAATTACGTTAAGGTATATTTTAGTTCATATTAATTGCTTGTTTTTAAGACAGTAGAATGGATGTCAGTACATTGAGCAGTGCACTTTAATTACAATTTTAATACACTAGAAGCGATTATGAAAGTACATATAAAGTTGTATTTAAGTACCACTTAAGTTGTTCCAAAAAATCACTCTTAATTGCAACTTATTGTATTTTTTTTCAACTTAATATGTGATAAATTTGAAATCAATTACATATAATGTGTGTTAAGTACACCGAAAACATTGCATTTAATTCACAATTAAGTGTATTTAGTATAAGTATATTATCTGTGTAATAAGTACACTTTATAAAAGTACACTAAAGTGCACTTTTTTTTCACAAGGGCTATCTTAATGGTTTTCTCATTTGCACTGGCAGATATAGCAATACAATATTTGGTAACACTATACTTTTATGTATAATCTTATGCTTAATACATTATATCTCTGAGAGCAAACAATGAGATCATACAATGCATTATAAGGTACATTAGAAGGCATAATTAATGCATTAAAAATACTTTAAGTAAAGTGTTACCAAATATGTTTTAGATATTTTATTTATTTATGCCTTTGATCAATAGTTAAAATTTTATGAAAACCCTAAAAAAGCTAGCAGGACTGTCATGCTTTTACATTACACCTTGAAATGTATTGAAACAGGGCTGTCCTTTGTATAAGAGCTTTAGAATTAGTCTCCAGTAATGATAGAAAGACTGGAGAAGAGAGGGTACGAGTAAAGTACCTTCTTTTCACACAGTAGAAGAGGATTCCCATTCACGTCGAGTCACAGAGGTGAGACACAAAACCTTATCAGTGTGTGCAGAAAGGCAGCGGTCATGGTGCTCTGCTCTTATTGTGACACTGTGCTGCTCTCCCAGACATACAGACGGTGTGAATACTGCTGTGGAGACACGCTGGCCTTGAGGGAGAAAAAATAACATTCACAGAGGAAGATTTTCCCTTGTAAAAAAGAAGCAGACTATAGAATACTTTTATATTATGGAATAATCTACTTTAAAGAATACTTAAATGCAAACTGAATATTATGTTTTTGAACACTTAATTGCAAGTTTAAGTTATATATATATATATATATATATATATATATATATATATATATATATATATATATATATATATATATATATATATAGGTCCTTCTCAAAAAATTAGCATTTCATGAAAAGGTTCTCTAAACGAGCTATTAACCTAATCATCTGAATCAACTAATTAACTCAAAATACCTGCAAAAGATTCCTGAGGCTTTTAAAAACTCCCAGCCTGGTTCATTACTCAAAACCGCAATCATGGGTAAGACTGCCGGCCTGACTTCTGTCCAGAAGGCCATCATTGACACCCTCAAGCGAGAGGGTGTCACAATTCATCAGTGTGAGTGCCCGTGATCACCACCAGAGGGCACTCCACCCCGGACTGTCATTCCATCACAAACTACATTACCCATGATCCTTGGACTCATTAGCACTCACTGTTTACACCTGTGTCTCATCACCTCATTACCTCTGCCTATATATACCTTGTTCACTCTGTCATTCATTGCGAAGTCTTGTTTAGTGTCACAACTGCATTTCTGAGCGTTTCCCTGTTTTCATGTATCTTGGTCTTTGATTTCTTGCCTTCTCCGTGGATTACCCTTTTGCCTGTTCATTCTGTTTTGTTTGCCTTTTCGGACTGATTTCCTGTTATGACCTTTTGCCTGTTCTATGGACTACGACTTTGGATTACCCTTCAATAAATACTGCGTTTGGATCTTCAACCAACCTTCTGTCTCAGAGCAGTTTGTTACAGAGGGTAAGACACAGAAAGAAATTTCTGAACGAATAGGCTGTTCCCAGAGTGCTGTCTCACCTCAGTTGGAAGTCTGTGGGAAGGAAAAAGTGTGGCATAAAACGCTGCACACAAGAAGAGGTGACCGGACCCTGAGGAAGATTCCAGAAGGAGGAGAAGGACCGATTCCAGACCTTGGGGGACCTGCGGTAGCAGTGGACTGAGTCTGGAGTAGAAACATCCAGAGCCACCGTACACAGGCGTGTGCAGGAAATGGGCTACAGGTGCCGCATTCCCCAGGTCAAGACACTTTGGGCTTCAGAGAAGCAGCACTGGACTGTTGCTCAGTGGTCCAAAGTACTTTTTTCGGATGAAAGCAAATTTGGCATCTCATTCGGAAATCAAGGTGCCAGAGTCTGGAGGAAGACTGGGGAGAAGGAAATGCCAAAATGCCTGAAGTCCAGTGTCAGGTACCCACAGTCCGTGATGGTCTGGGGTGAAATGTCAGCTGCTGGTGTTGGTCCACTGTGTTTTATCAAGGGCAGGGTCAATGCAGCTAGCTATCAGGAGATTTTGGAGCACTTCATGCTTCCATCTGCTGAAAAGCTTTATGGAGATGAAGATTTGGTTTTTCAGCACGACCTGGCACCTGCTCACAGTGCCAAAACCACTGGTAAATGGTTTACTGACCATGGCATTACTGTACTCAATTGGCCTGCCAACTCTCCTGTCCTGAACCCCATAGAGAATCTGTGGGATATTGTGAAGAGAAAGTTGAGAGACGCAAGGCCCAACACTCTGGATGAGCTTAAGGCCGCTATCGAAGCATCCTGGGCCTCCATAACACCTCAGCAGTGCCACAGGCTGATCGCCTCCATGCCACGCCGCACTGAAGCAGACATTTATCCATTATAAAAGTAATCCACACAGTTCATAAAGGCCTTCTGAAGCGAAACAATGCGTTTTTGTAAGAAAAATATCCTTAGAAATTATAAAATAAAATATATAGCTGCCAGACTGGCTTCCATGTTCAACTTACAAAGCTACGTCATACGTCAGTTACGCTTTTTCCGTAAGTTAAATATGGAAGGGGGTCTAGCAAAAGCTAGATTTTTTACTTTATAACGTGTTTAATATGGATATTTTTCCCACACAAATGCATCGGTTCGCTTGGATGCACTTTTTTGGGCTGCCATTCACTGCCATTATAAAGCTTGGGTTAGCCAGCATATTTTTTAATATACACTTAGGATGATTAGTTAATCATAATTTTCATTTTTGGGTGAACTAACCCTTTAAGTGTGTTAATCAACACATCAACATAAGTCTGTAAAATTATGACAAAGTGCACTTTACAACAAAAAAATCATGAAAGTTTATTCTCTTTAAGTGGCCTTTTATTTTGTTGACATTATATTACATCAATAGTACACATGCACATTCAATACAATTAAGCAGACGTTTCCCCCTTACGGGTTGAAAAGAGAGGAATGGAATTAACTTTAGCTCTTTCTTTCAGAGTTTTAAGAGAACATTATTTGATTTTGCAGTGATGCCATATCCTCTGCTCATATCAGCTTTAGTTTAGCATGAGCTCATGAATGAGTGCTGGCTAAAGACTGCAAATGACTCATTCTCTAGAACTCTTTCTGTAGCGTGTCCGGGGGGACAGGCTGGGTAATTGCACTCTTACCAATGAAGAAAAGCAGTTAAGAGACTGAAAGCTTCTACAAAAGACTGTGTACAGCTGATAATATAGAAATTTAAAGAGCTAAGTCAAGTGACTAAGACAAGTCCCCATTCTCATATCCACAATGGTGATTTTATATATATATATATATATATATATATATATATATATATATATATATATATATATATATATATATATACAGGGCCGCATCAAGACTATAAGGGGCCCCTGGGCTTTTACCTCTTGAGGGGCCCTTCATCCATTGGAACTGCATAATTAATCGTTAAAAGTTATGGTCCCACCCCTTTTACCCCACCAGGTGGCAACAAGTGACTGTTAAATATGCATTTGTCATTGAATCATTCTCAATTTTACTCAATCTTTTTAATCACAAAGCCTTTTATTTTACGGGAATAAATGGTATTTAAAAACATCCAAATCTATAGGTCTGTTATATAAAATACACAAATATAAGTGAAAAAAGTGCACTTCCAGGTACTTAAAGACACCATGAATAGGAACTAAAATGTGCTTTTAATACATTTTATTTTTTTAAAATATAGAGATAGTATGTTAAAAACACATTTTAGTTCCTATTCATGGCGTCTCAAAATGTTCTTAAGATTATCGCCGAAACGTATGATAAGGCCTATTTAGTAGCCTATGCAGAATTTTTTGTATCAAATTTTTTATTACAACTTTTTGTATCAGCTTTTCCACAGCTCTAGTGTGGTGGTGGCTAGCTAACTACTGGGAGCTTAACTAAGTTGTTATGTTTAAAAGGAGTTAATTATTTTGACAGACTATCATCTAGCTATCTGCTGCTAGCCTACTGTATCACAACCTACCGGTACATGGTGGTGATTCCTTTTCCCCTTCACCATCACTGTTCTGATGTTCTACTTTATCTTGCGCTGTTTTTCTGTTTTGCGCACTACTTTTATAGTACGGGACATTGCTGTCACACAGTGGCGGAGCCAGGATTTTTTTTTAGGGGTGGCCGGGCAGGGGCCAGCAACCATTCTGCGGTGGCACAGAAATCTTTGTTATTTCAACATAAAAATTAGTTTGACTATTATATACTGGACTGTTTTAGTGCATACAACACAAATGAATACAGTTTATCTGTACTTAATTGTAATTGAGATAGTATAGTGAATTAGATCATGGAATACTGAGTGAATTTGACAATTTCTTAGTGTTATTCCCCACCTCCAGGCAAGGGGCTTACATTATAGCTAAAGTTTAACCTGCTCAGTCAGCTTGGTTCTAGTTCTCAAAAACCCAATAGCTTGTTCTCCATTGTTGCATCTTTCATGGATGAGACATGCAGATAACTACATAGCCTAAATTAATCAATCTTCTTTGAATTTTATATAATCAATTAACTCTTCAGCAGTTCTGAGTTAGTCTGTAGGGACTGTTTCTAAACCTTGCAACTGAGAAAGTAAAGACTGAATGTTAGTAAAGACTTTCTATATTAGTTGTCAAAAAATAATTGCAACAGTTCTGTCAAAAATTAAACTCAGTAAAAGAAAAAAGTGTGTTCTCTATTGAATCCCTAAGAATATTAATTTATTTAAATGATATAATAAGGACAGAAGTCAACATTTTATTTGATGCATTTAAATACATTGTTGTTTGTGTAGGCTACTTTACAAGTTAAAGCAAAATAAGCGCCTATATTTCAGTAAATGCAGAGTGCTCACATTTATTTGAGCATTAAAAAAAACGTTTTATCAGCTTATGCCTTCGGCTATATTGCTATATTGCATGGTGGAATATTTTAGAACAGTTTTGATGCAACTTTAAACACGTTTTGTTTAATTAATTTATACCATAATAGATTACTGAAATACGATTTTGCATGTTGGTAGTTTCTTTTGTGCTTTATTTCAAGTGATATAGCCTATAGCGCGGCTGAGAGCGCCACATTTCCGCGTGATATTCAGAGGTGCGCTTCTCTTGGAATCTAACAGAAGTGTCACCAGTTTTCACATACGTCTTTTGAGCGAACATAATTTTACCGGTGAGGGATCATGATGATTGGGTATTATTGAGCGGAGTCACACCGGTCCGCTTCGCTCATTACAGGCCCGATCTTTCTCTTCAGAACGCCCTTGTATTGACAAATGGTCGGGTTTAAATCGGGCTCACAATTACAGTTAATGTGTCGGGCAGGGCCGGGCCCGGACAAAATAAGGGGCTCGGTATAGAGTCGGGCTTGATTTTTTGAGCTCTAAGCTCCAACTGTGACTGATGATTGCAGGGTTCATTGAGTGAGAGGGTTTGACTGACATTTCTCGAGCAGGACTTGCAAAGCCCGCATGTGCATTCAACGCGATAAAGCGTAATTTTAAAGGGACAGCCAACATATTATAAAATCCGGTTACAAAATTTTCCGGCATCATTGGGGCCCTCCCCCAGCCCGGGGCCCTGGGCTTAAGCCCAGGTAAGCCCGTGCATTAATGCGGCCCAGTATATATATATATATATATATATATATATATATATATACAAACATACATACATACATTCATACATACATTCACCTTAAGGATTTTTAGGAACACCTGTTCAGTTTCTCATTAATGCAATTATCTAATCAACCAATCACATGGCAGTTGCATTGTCGCTATATGATAAATTAAAATAAGCTGATAACATCACTGTTTACTCCAGAACGACTGTACAGCCAAATCTAATTTTGTCGCAATATTATCCTGTTTGACACTGTGAAGCTGCTTTGACACAATCGTGATTGTAAAAGCACTATATAAATAAAGTTGATTGAAGTTGATTGATTCAATGCATTTAGGGGTGTGGTCCTGGTCAAGACAATCTCCTGAACTCCAAACTGAATGTCAGAATGAGAAAGGTGATTTAAGCATTTTTTTGTGTGGCATGGTTATTGGTGCCAGACGGGCCGGTCTGAGTATTTCACAATCTGCTCAGTTAGATTTTCACACAGAACCATTTCTAGGGTTTACAAAGAATGGTGTAAAAAGGGAAAAACATCCAGTATGCAGCAGTCCTGTGGGCGAAAATGCCATGGTCAGAGGAGAATGGGCCGACTGATTCAAGCTGATAGAAGAGCAACTTTGACTGAAATAACCACTCGTTACAACCAAGGTTTGCAGCAAAGCATTTGTGAAGCCACAACACGCACAACCTTGAGGTGGATGGGCTACAACAGTAGAAGACCCCACCGGGTACCACTCATCTCCACTACAAATAGGAAAAAGAGGCTACAATTTGCACAAGTTCACAAAAATTAGACAGTTGAAGACTGGAAAAATGTTGCCTGGTCTGATGAGTCTCGATTTCTGTTGAGACATTCAGCTGGTGGTGGTGTAATGGTGTGGGGGATGTTTTCTGGGCAAACTTTAGGCCTCTTAGTGCCAATTGGGCATCGCTTAAATGCCATGGCCTTTCTGAGCATTGTTTCTGACAATATATATATAATACTTTGTTTATATTTGTGTGTGTGTGTGTGTGTGTGTGTGTGTGTGTGTGTGTGTGTGTGTGTGTGTGTGTGTGTGTGTGTGTGTGTGTGTTGTACTGTATTCCTATCACATAAGGTTTCAGTCACTGTTACAGTTTTAGCAAATGTAAATGGCTGCCCCTGGGATGCAGTTTTGGTGGGCCTAGAGCTGACAACCTACACACTTTGAACCACGCGTCTATGTCCTATGCACACAATGCAGAAATTATCATTATATAAATTATAATAATTTATATCAATATTTATTTATTTATTTATTGTATTTATATATAATAAATATATTTGAATTGAATTAACATTTAAACATTACCTTTTAATAATTGTTACAGTCACGTTAGTTTGGACTTGTTTTGTCATCGCCTGCATTTTGTCACTCGTTTGTTGTCATGGACACTAATAATGTTCAGTTGTGTATATATATGTTTGTGTTTGGTTTGGTTTTCTGTTTTCGTTGTGCATGGATGTGCTGTATGTTGCCATGTTCGTTTGATCTTCATGTTGATTTATAAAATATTACCAAGTTACCTTCACCTTGATCTTGATCTTCTTTATACAACCAGCCCATGACAGAACACCAGACCAAATAAGTATAGTGACTTGTATAAGATTTTCCGATCTGTTTTCGTATTCAGTGTAGTTTTTGTTTTCACCCTTGCATGCACCATTGACTTCCAGCTGTCAAACTCATGTGCCTTTTAGGGGAACATTCAGAGGAATTATTGGATATCGCCCATCAGACCTGCCTGTGCACGTTCCTGCGTGTCAGACTCAATGCTTCCACACATGTACAGCTGTCTGAGGAGGTTCCTCGAGGGAGATTTTCAACATATCTGGAGTGGGTGCTGGCATCCTGCGGTTCAGTGTTCACCAGCGTGGAACCCACTAGCCTTACTCCCGATCCAGTGCCCAGCCAGAACCACCCAGATGACGAGGATCATATGAGCCCTAGCCCACTGCAGGTAGTGTGACGGAGACCACCGCAATGTAAACACATGCATTTTCTGTAAAGCTGCTTGGAAACAATATGTATTGTGAAAAGCACAATGCAAATAAATGTGAATTGATGTATGAGCCCCACACTCCCACAAGAGCGACCGGTGATCACATCATCACAGAGCCTGAGCAGCGTAAGCCTGACCACGTGTGTGCGCCGGCAGAGTCATCCATCGCCAAGGGAGTGTTGGTGGACTTTGTTGGTTTGGAATTGAGAATCACCCCCGCTACTAAGAGTAAGTTGTTGGCTGAGACACTTTTTGATTTTAAGTTTGGAGAGGATATTTGTCTAGCCCCAGTACTGTTGCCCGAACCAGTCTGTCTTTTGTCTGTCTTGCTGGCCCCACCCACCCCCGTCTCCTACCACATGTCCAGACTATTTTAAATGTTGAATTTGTTTTTGCATGGACTTACAGTCTCCTCCCCAGTTTCCAGCCATCAGTGCCACCCAGTCATCTCATTAGCATGGCACCATCTTGGCCCAGCCTCAGTCCGCTATGATCTGCCTCGACCAGTCGCCCTGGCCTGCACTCCTTCCACCCTCAACCCCAGTGTGGACCAACGGCCATTCGGCACCAGCACGTTAGCTCTATCTGGGTCAGACATTGCTTTGCTGCGGACCGTCCAGTGCTCTCTGGTCCTCCACCCCTTCAGATGTGGCTTGCTCCGCCCTACCGGGGTGACACCTAGCAGGAGGGGGCGTTCTAAAAAAGTAACTTTAGTTTGGACCAAGCGGCAACCACCCATGGTCTCTCTTGAAGCCAATACAGTAGTGACTTAAACTGCAGTTTACCGACTGGCCAGTAGGCACAGGCTCCAGAAGGGAGCAGAATCTCATTAAGCCCTATGTTAAAATGCTCAAAATTACAGCAGAAAAAAAAACATGTTTTTCAGCCTGGTACAAATTCTAGTTTTGGTCTATACAGCTAATTTTGCCCCTCGTGATAACTGTGAGGGGGTGAATTTTTGAATAACTCATTCATTTACATTATACAGCTTTACATTATGAAAAATCAATGTTAAGTGGTCTCAAAAATTTTTTCCATAGCTGTATAAAGACTTAAAGTAGTGATGGGATTTTCTGAAGCGAGGCTCCGGAGCTTGTGTCGAGCAAAAAGGGGTGTTCCAGATGAAGCCCCGATTCGAGGCTTGTATCATTTCCGTGAAAATCACGTGACGATGACAAACGAGGCCTCGTTTTCTGTTGAATACGTCATTGCTTCATTCTGAGTATCGCTTTCGGATAAAAGTGGTTCGAAACCTTGCGCATCTTGTGGGGTTTGCAGTAGGCATTTGCATTGGTGTTGAGGTGTTGGTTGTATGTAGTAGCGATATCATTATATATCATAGCTTGTATTAAATATTATACTACATTAAACTTAGTTAAGTAGATTATTAGAGTAAATTAGCCTATATGTAGTTGTAATATACTACGTAATTATATACCTATAATTATATACCTATACTACGTAATTATATATATATATATATATATATATATATATATATATATATATATATATATATATATAGCCTATATTGTATGTGTGTGAGAGAGTACCAGAATGAATTATGGCTTGTACGGCCCGTCATAGTAGGCCTAGTGTTATTATTATATATATATTATTGCTATTATTATTAGTAATAGTATTATTATAAGACTAGACTGTATTAGGGAAAGCTTTTCCCATGCCTGTTGCAGTTTGCTTTTCCACAATTCCAGTCCCATAAGGACTGCACTCACAATAATTTATTTACAATCATTCTGGGGATTCACTCATCACTAACCCAAAGAACTACTGAATAGCCTAGTTGAACACAAAGTTGTGTGTTTGTGTGAGTTGTGTGTGCATAGGTTAATACAAGCAGAGTAAAATACTTTATTAATACACGTGTGCCCACACTATGACAATTTGGTTGCTCAGGATGAATAGATTTATGTGCGATGCATTGCTTTGCACAGCAGGTGTCACTAGGGAGCACACTGTTTCATGAGGCTTCAGGTAAATTAACCTTTTGGTGAAGCAATGGGCTGGAAAGCCTCAGTGGTTCAGGAAGCCTCTTTTGGCCATCACTACCTTAAAGCTCTGCATAATTAAGGGTGTGACCACTTTGAGTAAAAGGTGGATAGCCATTTATCCACTGTCTGTTTGTTTTCGCATCACATCAGCTCCACCCACATCCATCCTCTTTGCACATTTTCTGTTATTCAGGATTGACACATGGCAACGGCCAGCTTGTCCATACTTTACACTTCAAAACTGCTCTTCAGAATCCTATGGGTGACGGCATGGACAATATGTCCATATTTTTTTTTTTACAGTCTATGGTTTGGACTTGGATACTAATTATGTTCAGCTGTGCACTCATCATCACCTGTATATACGTTTGGTTCTGTTTTCAGTTCATTGTCCGGTGTTGTCTTATATAGATGTGTTGTATGATTCTCAGTGCGTTTGATCATTGTGTGGATTTATTATATGTATTATATTATACTGTAACTATATAAAAATATATATATTCATCTAACTGAATAATCATATAAAACGCATCTAAATAAAACAAATCCTGGGACACAGCCTTCTCAGGAGCAGGTTATGTTCAGAGAGTGAGTTGCTAAGGCTAGTGATGTGAGGTTTGAACCGAGGTGTCAGAGCTTGTGTCGAGAATAAATGGGTGTGCCAGATGAAGCCCCGATTAGAGGCTTATGTTGTAAGCACAGAAATCACATGTCCAATGACAAACAAGGTCTCGATTTGTATGGTATACATATCTTGTTTGACTTGATGCAGCGATGCACGAACCAATCAACAGCTGACTTTAAAGGGTTATGTAAGGTCCATCCGTTAACACAAGGACGGAATATAACGGCCTGGTCGAAGGACTCCTGTGTATAAGACATTTCAGCATTTCTGTAACAAGCACTTAATTTATTCATATCGAATTTGATATTTGACTCCATTAATAATTTTGATCTGACTCAATTTTTTAAGTTTGTAACATAATTATAGTTGTGATTCAATTTAGATTGTTGATTTCTCTTTGTAACTCTTATCTTCAATATTCTTTCTCCATGGGACCAGGAGTCGCTCAGAGGATAATGCTCGTGAAATTAATTAATTAATTAAAGGGGCGGTGAAATGCTGTTTCATGCATACTGAGCTTTTTACACTGTTAAAGACTTGGATTCCCATCCTAAACATAGACAAAGTTTCAAAAACTAATGTTGGATGTTTGATGGAGTATTTCTGTGTTAAAAATACTCCTTCCGGTTTCTCACAAGTTACGGAGAGTTTTTTTTGAGTATGGGTCTACTTGACGCTAATAGATCGGAAGGTCCTTGTATGGGCCGTACGGGCTCTTCTCCCGGTAGGGTGCGCGCGCGCGTGACTAGAGCGAGAGAGAGGAAATGCACGGCGTAAACACTAGTTGTCCAGTTGTCCGTGAACACTTATGTGGCACGCCGCGCTCCACTTTATTCCTATGGGTGACGCCGACTTCAACGCTTCAGCACAGCATTCCGGGAAGGCAGCGCTGCATTTGAACCGATTTGAATGCAGAAATGACGGGAAGCTTCACAACATCGTTTCAGTCGCGTCTCAAAATGGATTTACACGCCACTGCTGTCAGGACTTCACCAAATCATACCAAAGAAGTGTTTTTGACGGAGCGGTCCCAGCGATAAAGGTTCGGTCCTGCTTTGGAAGCAGCCGGTGAGTAAAACTGCTTCAAATGTCTCTGCTATTGGCTACCGCCGCATGAGTAAACATCAGTAAACGACACGATTGCGTGCTTCGTCATTCAAATGTGCTAACGGTTACACCATTGTTGTTCTGTATAACGTTACACTAGTTTGACGTGCAAAACCGTTTTGCTTGCTACTTCTAAGGTCTAGTCGCATACAATACTCCATAAACCGAATCATGTCCTCATACACTGCGAGTAAAGACACAGAAATGTGGAGAGGCCACTAAATACAGTAACTTACATACCACAGAGACGGACGTCCTGATGTTGCCGTTTCTCCTGTTCAATTTATTTCTGCCTCAGATTTGATTCTGGATCATATCTGTATTAGCTGAGATAGCCATGGGTTTCTCCACGCTTGAGGACGTCACCGCTTTGCGCGCTTGTCATTCTTTAGCTCCGCCCACACGATACGCCTCCAGGCGCTCGGTTTTTTCCGGAAAGACTCGGTACAGCCTATCTTTCTTTTATAAATATGATAAAACTAAAGACTTTTCGGAGATATGAAGGATGCAATACTACTCTATAGGTACTCAAGATTGACATGAGATTGACTGAAACTGAGTGTTTCACGCCCCCTTTAAATTACCTCACGGGCACAAATTAGTCAGTTCTGTAATTATAGAGGATTGCAGAGTTACCTATTTTACCTTTGAGTCGCAAATGCTTACTCATAACAAAAAGTGTAATGGGAACAATAATCACGGGAACTGCAACGTATTAATAACAGCGACGGTCAGAAATCAGATTGCCCCTCATGCTTAGCACCATGCTCCAGTTCATGGGGTCCTCCGTATGAATCTGCCCTGACAGAAATATTTGCGGAAACTCCTACAAACTCCTCATGCGACACTACTAAAATTAATGATTTCCGACTGATACAAGATGACTCAAGATTGACATTTATTTGGGCCAGACAGAACTTAAATAACATAATTTAACACAAAACCATGGCCACTAGGACACAAACACAACGTGGCATGAGGGTTTTGGCTACAGAATGTTACCAAATGGCAGCTCAGCTACCCTTTCTTAAATACCCAGACCAGAACAAAGGATTGTAAATATTTGCAGCACAACACCTGGTTTCGGGGGAGAGGTTTTAGATATCTTTGAAGAGACCTTAGAAGGAGAAGCCCAGAATTCTTTCAATCAAAAAACGTTTCAATCTTTCTCATCCTACTAGTGCCTATAGTGAAGTTGAGACCAATTAACCAATCAACCTTTAAGACCTTTAAAAAGACATCATGAAAAGGGAAAAACAATCGATTCCCAAAATACATCATCTGTATTATATCTGCTTTCTGTGACTTGAATCAGGGGGAGGGAGAGGGGAGAGGGGAAGGTTTTGGTCAGGGCAATGTCCTCAGTCTTTCTTTGAGATCTTCTCTCCAGATTAGTGAGTTTTATTGCTTTATTGCTGGGCGTTGGATCTCAGCTTTTGTCTTAGAAGTAAAACCAGTCATTACAATTAGTTCACCCAAAAATGAAAATTCTGTCATTAATTACTTCATGTTACCCTCATGTCGTTCGACACCCGTAAGACCTCTGTTCATCTTCGGAACACAAATTAATATATTTTTGTTGGAATCCGATGGCTCAGAAAGGCCTTAATTGACACCTATGTCATTTCCTCTCTCAAGACCCATAAAAGCACTAAAGACATCGTTACAAAGCCCATCTCACTACAGTTGTTCAACAATAATTTTATGAAGTGACGAGAATAGTTTTTGTGCGCAAATAACAATAAATAAATAACGACTTATTTATGAGCTTAATGAGCCGATTTCAAAACAAAGCTTTGAACTGTTAGGAATCAGTGTATTGATTCATGATTCTGATTGCCAATGTCACGTGATTTCAGCAGTTTGGTGGTTTGACACGCGATCCGAATCATGAATCAATACGCTGATTCAAAACCGTTCTGCCTGACTGCACAAGCTCTGATGATGCTGTTCTACGATTGGCTGGATTCACAGCATGTCAGCGATCACGTGTTTCGTGTTTATTCTAAAACCTTTAGATCCACTAATGCTCTTAAATCATTTGTTTATAACAGTAAAATCTCTTTTCATGTAGACGCAATGTTATATATAAAAAACATAGACCCCACTTCAATTGATAGTGTAGGCTTATGTTGAAGTTTAATCATATACAAACAGACACTGTATTAAGCAGTACAATAAAGTATTGAATAAAAATGTCTCTGAATCATCTGTGTATTTGCAAATATTACATTTATTTCACTTCATCTGTGTTAAAGGAAGTGTATGTAAGATTGTGGCCAAAACTGGTACTGCAATCACTTTCAAATAACTGTAGTGCGGTGTATCCCCTCTCCCCCTCCCCCCTGACTCGAGGTTGCCTGATAGGCTGCAGGATCCAGCAGGGATGATTGTAGCTGCAGCTGTGGTAACTAGAGCAGATCTGGCAACCTGGATGCCGAAACACTACTAACTCTGTGATTGGTAGATAGGTGGAGGGTGGAGCTTCAGGCCAAAACACAAAATGTCAACATCAACATCAGTTGAGGGCTGCAACAACAACTTTTAAATGACAATATCCTGGCCGAACTACTGTTGTCTGTGATATTCACGTCTCCGCTTGCAGCTCCTTCCCACCTGCACGTGGCTACTCTCGTCGATTGGTTACATGCAGCCACAGCCGATGTTGAACACACCTTTTCGATATCTTTTCGGTCTGAGTTGCGCTTTGGGTTCGAAACTCGCACCACCTTGTGGTTGCTGTGGCATTTCAGAGAAGTGTGGGAGTAGTAGAAGTGTGAGTGACAGAGAGTCAGATGTCACATGTCATTGACGTTATTGTGGTTTATATTGTGGTGACAAGCCAGACCCACATCAAGATGTTGGGTCTGGAAACTCACCATTGACAGGGCTCAATCAGAGGGGCGAGATCAACGGTTGTCTTTCAAACTCCCTCTGCAGGCAACTGGATAGCGCTACAACCAACCAGAGCAACGTGAAGTGGAGCTCGTTGATAGATTATAAATTTTCCTTATCCGGTCGGAAAAACTCCGAACACATCTTCCCTTTGTAAGAATGACTTCAGTGCCATTCTTTGTTCTTTTCTCAGAGAAAAGCTTAACACCAAGTCTTCCAGAGTCGAGGTCAAAGCTGATTTGAAAGACCGTCATTTGCTTCTTTGTTTACTAGTAGCACACAACTCTACCATCATTATATTAAGCCCCACCCACCGACTCTTTATACTATGTGATTGGCCTGACCAGAGTTTGGTTTTTACAGCTCAGAAGGTATTGAGAGTTGCTAGACGACACTCGTGGCAGATTAGATTTGCTGCCGCTAGGGTGCATCTAGATTTCTAGGTTAGGAAATCATGTTCATGTGTTAGGGCTATATATCATTACATTATATACTATTATACTACAGTATACTATATTATTATTATTAGGTTCTACCCTTACAAAAATTAACCATGGTTTTAATCTAGTGAAAGCGTTTTTTTTGTTTTTTTGTTAATTGATTAATAACCACAGTTTTACCACAGATACCATGGTTAACTATGGTTAGAGTAGTAGTAATAGTTAGAAAACCATTCATTAATTTTCATAGGGGTAATAGCACGGTTGATCACAGTCGAAGTGCAACAGATGCTATAGTGTTGAAGTGGGCCGGTATTTTTTTTAGAAGTAAATCTCACATCTTCACTAAATCTTCACTTATACCAGCTGGCACTGGTATTTTTGTTTTCATCTGCATTCTCTGTTTCTTGTGAAAGGATCTTTTCCAAGGCTGAAGAGGTCCAAGAAGAGGAATCATCTAAACCCCAACACTGTTAAAAAGAATGTGTTCCTCAATAAAAATATTGATTATAATCCTTCCTTCACCCACCCCAAAATGCTGTGTTGCAGTTTGCTCCATTATATCCTTGGTCCCATAAGAACTACACGGCCATAAAACTGCACAATAAACTGTGCACACTGCACAAAAACACTAACAATTCTTAACTTTTCCCACCCCTGACTTCTCTGTTGCAGTTAGCTGTATAACATTCCCTCCACCATTGGAGAAGGTTCGCATATTTAATGAACTTCAACTCCCCTGTCAGTTCAGAGAGGGGTTGTTATAACAGCGGCAACTGGAATAATTATCTGACAGGGTTCAGTCTTAAAACATTTATCAAACAAACACAATGATTTATCTCTCATCCAGTGGTGATTGATTTATCTTTTTATTACTTGGCCGCCCAATTGGGGATATAATATCAAACCACACGTGTGCCCTCTTCAAACATCAAGTCAAGAGAGTGAACAATGGAGATCAAGAAATGAA
Source organism: Pseudorasbora parva (assembly GCF_024679245.1). Taxonomy (NCBI): domain Eukaryota; kingdom Metazoa; phylum Chordata; class Actinopteri; order Cypriniformes; family Gobionidae; genus Pseudorasbora; species Pseudorasbora parva. Next base: position 29,697,669 of record NC_090195.1, read on the forward strand.
TGTTATTTCACTATTTAAGATTCACTGCCCTGCCAATGTGCTTACGTTTTGGTAGGCCGTCTGGAAAACACATAGCCCCGGTACGTTGGGCTTTGTGAGACCTGGGAGTCTGATCCCGAATCTCAATGAACCAACAAATAAAGTATTCTCCAGCCTGTGACAGCTAAGCATGTTCTGTTAGACGCATACACATAATCTATACAATCTGTAACAAAGGGATACTATCGCATATAAAAAAAAGTTTTACTCACATTAGTGTGCTGCACCAGTCGTATCTAATATAGAAGGCACAGCATTGTGTTTTAATCTCAATATGTCTGCAAATCCAGTGTCGACATGTGTCTTGTTCACAAACGATTATCTTGCTATCTTCGGCATGTTTATTGCTCAATTAGCTGCACGAGTCGGTGGGCGGGGCTACAGAAGCAGCGTACACATAGAGGTTGCGTTTCACCCTTCTAATACATCATTGATTTGAGAGCCTCATTTTCTGGGCATTGTGTCTATAAAAGCTTTTCTTTGACTAACAAGGATGTTTTCAGCTCTGAAATGTACAGGATATTCTTATATTACCATTACCTTTTATATATCACAACCTCAAGGGAAAGTGGATTTCTTAATTCATCACCCCTTTAAAGAAGGAACAACATGGATGCCATGCTTCCTCAGTGGTGGTTTATTAGCTAACCGGACCTCATTACTTTTCAAATGTGTATATAATAAGGGTTGTAAAATAATGGCATAATATAGTATTAACTGTGCTTTAGTGCTGCAAGGGTATTGCACAGCATCAAGATGACTAAGCTGCCTCAGTGGTCTGTCATCGCTTGTCAATGTCACGATTAATTAAAGCAGTGCAACGCTTTAAATCTCATAATTATCGTAATTATGTAAGATGGAAACTTTCTTAGAGCTCTTACCTGTACCACCTGCCCACTGCAGATTGATTTAGGTCTTTGCCATAGAAACAAATTATGCTTCCTTCACATGCTATTGTAAATGCTTGCCTATTTCTTGGGGAAATCTTATTGAAGTCAATATGATACTTAACTTCCCATTCATTGGCAACCATAAACATTCGCTGCGACGATTCTATAATTTATTACATGTTTACTGTGTATAAAATATACAATTAGCTTATGATAATTCATATGCATTATTTTAATGACAAGACAAAGTGATTATTCCAGAAAATAATACAAATTCATGCCATAGAAGTTTATATTAATTTCAACATGACGTGAAGGCGCCTATAATCACATACTCATAACAGGTAACCATTAACAGATGCAAAATGATTATTAATAGCAATTTCAAATGCTTGAAATACCAGATTTTTACTTTAGTTATACAAGGTGAACTTTTCATTATGAACCCTTTTCTTTGTAAGTGAAATAGCTTCTATTATAAACAAAATAACAAGAAACACATTTTCCCACAAAACCACACATGCATTCTTTTTCTTTTCCTTTTTGTTTGTTTGCTTTTAATCAACACTTGAATGTGGGAAAGTTTCATAAAAAACAACAACAAAAAAGAACAAAAACATAAAATTAAAAAAAAAGTGTTTCCTGGATTGGATTCAGAATGATCAAAACATTGAATAGAGATCCATCAGCGCCCCCAAAGCTTGCACAGTCCTATACCTCTTCATGTGTTTGACATTACATTGGTAACATTGTTGTTATTTGATGTTATTTATAAAATGTTATTTAAAATGTTATTCATAAAAAAAAGCTGTTGAAGGCTATTGCTTGTTTCTGTTTTTTCTTCGCTTGTTTTTGTATAAAGATATGCTGTGCTATTTCAGAAGACTTGTAACAGCTTCCAGTATCGTGTAACTGTGCTTTCACACTGCCACTGGCAAGAGTGTCAAAATTCGCTCTGGCCGCCCTGCCTTCAACGCTGTATAAAGATTTGTGGACGTGCTGCTGCTTTGACATAGATCGAATGCTTGGTCTTTTTTATGTATTTAAAGAGGCCGCAAAGCAAACAAGCATGTTGTTGGGCAGAATGACCCACAAGTAGGGTATAAGCAGGGCCGGGGTTTGCTATAGGCGAGCTAGGCGGTTGCCTAGGGCGACAATTGTGTTGGGGGGGGCGCGAGCTCCCTCTAGTGCCGCCCATTACTTTAACCATAGAATCAGAACAAGCGAAATACAACATAATATTTATTAAACATGATTTAATAGGGCGCCCCCTCAGCCACACGTTTATTTACTTATCAATTATTAAATTGAATTGATGGTGATATTGATTATTGGTTAAGGCGTTAGGTCAGGCAAGTGCTCATCCCTTGCACATTCATCAAAAATAAGGCCTCTAAACCCGCGGATGCACAGGGATGGAAAAAGAGAAAGGAACAAGATCAAAAGAAAGCCAAGTATAGGGGTTAGTCTTTTTATCTCAGCCAATAAGTTGTCAAACAAAATACATTTACTTAGTTTTATCAATATCAACTAATATTGGACGCATCGGACGTTTAATTTCTGTCACTAAGCTACAGTGGTGGAGGAAGTACTGAATCTCCGTACTTAAGTAAAAGTACAAATAACCAGAGCCATATTTACTTAAGTAAAAGTAGAAGTACTACAACGACAATCCTACTTGAGTAAAAGTAAAAAAGTACTTGATTTTAAATGTACTTTTAGTATTAAAAGTAAAAGTACTTGTATAACAATTTATTCTCTTAATGTCTATATTCTAAAAATTAAAAAGAAGAAAACAGTATGGGCTTTTTAATTAAGTTAGTTTTGGGTTAATGTAGGCTAATTGTGCGCATCATCTGTTGCCCAGTTTACATTCTGACTCACAATATCAGGGTGATCTGCAGAGTTAAATATCAATATTCAGAAGTAACATTTTCACCAGCTTTGATGTATTTTCAATCTTCATATTTATGAGGATAATTCTGAAATATAGGATATGCTTCAGCTTTCCTTTTATATTCTTAAATTTGATCAATAAATAAAATTAGAATAACGCTATATGGTTGTTAAATTAAATAATTTACACTGATAAATTACAACTGCATTAAATAATGTTATGAGATTGTTTTAACTATATATTTTTAATACAATAAGAAACGTTGGAAAGAATGTTTAAACATGAAACTAAACTACCAGTAGGTGGCGGCAGGTCTTAATGAGTGAGTCATTCAGTCGGTTCGTTCAAACGGCTGATTCGTTCATGAATGAGGCAGTTGTTTATGAACAGGTCATTGAATCTTTGATTCAACTGATTCATTCAAACGCTGAATCATTCATTAACCCTCAGAGCCCGACGGCATCGTCCGCGACGTCACACGGGACCTCCGATAAATATTTATATTATTTAATGAAAGTTTTATCGATTTTCTTACCGTTTTTCCCAGCAGAAAGCTAACGAGCTAGCCATCACGGGGGTGTCTTTGGTGTCTTTGTAGCCTTTACAGAAGGTTTTCTATCCAGCCTGGAACATGTGCATCTTTTCGGAGTTGTTCAGCAATAAATCAAAACGCTTACATCCAAGATTTATCCGCTTGATGTCCATAATTTATAAATGTTCCGTCATTTTTGCCGCTAGCTCGATGCTAGCTGCCATTTTGGATATCTCATGACGCTTTGCGTGAGGCTTTGACCAATGACAGGCTGATCCGTCAGCCACGTTGGTGTGCGTCATTACGCATGAACCCCAGCTCTGTTATTGTGGTATCCTATGGTAGAAGGCAATGTGTGAATTGCAAACAGACAAGGCAGGTCAAACAGGCCACCCCCTGGAAATGCAAAGCCTGTGATGTGGCCCTCTGTTTGATTCCTGATAGGAACTGTTTTGAGGCTTGGCACCTGTAAATATCCAAAATAGGCCAAAAACGCCTGGACTTTTTTTGGAAAAATGTAAATAGTTTTTGTTCTGTATAAGTTCTTATGTTTATTCCTGAGTTCCAGGACTCCAAAGACTTGAACAAACTGTTTTCCAGAGGAAATATGCTTAGCTTTTATTTATTTGTGTGTGTTTTCAATAAATATTTGAGTGATTCAATTTCCGTTTTATGTTTTCATTTGTCTTTATGGTCCCATAACTTTTTTTACATTCAGGTGACATCAATGCAACACAAATATACTGACAGTGCAACTTGTCTTGAAAAAAAAGAGGTGTGTCAATTGTCTGTGCACAACAGGGTTGATGTTTTACAAGCTTTTTAGTAAATTAAACCAGGCGAAAAATTAATTGTAAAAATACCCTTAGGTCTTAAAGGGTTAACACACTATTGCTGTGAGATGCGTTGTGGTTCTGATGTGGAAATATGATCTGATCTTGGAAATATTTTCACTGCTGTAATAGAACAAAATCAGTTTATATTGCATCTAAAATGTAAGTGACTAATTTTAATTAATTGTTCATGGAACTGTCATGAATTCAGTGTCACATTTTCAGTCGTGATGGTATTCATGAAAAAAGCACTCGTAGTCGTGTCATGTGATGTTTTTTAACTGTATTATATGTTATAAAACATAAAAACCTTCACATTTTGAATTTTTACTGCAGAATGTTACTGAGTTTCTCTGTACGAGCGGCGTTGGTTTGTTTCCATTTCTCCTCGAGAGGCTGCGCGATTGTCAACAGCGCAACCGTAAGTTCATACATTATATATTATTACCCATTAATTATCCGAACAAACCTTGATCTCGAGCGCTGAAACTGATCGAAAATGTAACGAAAAGTTGTAGAAATGTAGTGTAGTAGAAAGTAAAATATTTGCTGCAAAATGTAACGAAGTAAAGTTAAAAGTATGCACTATTGATTCTACTTAAGTAAAGTACAGATACATGAAAAATGTACATAAGTAGAGTAACAAAGTATTTGTACTTCGTTACATTCCACCACTGCTAAGCTATAACTTGCTAGTTGTCTACATATTACTACATATTACAAACATAACTTCACTGACAATAATCTACAATAACCTACATGAATGTGGTTTAAATATCAAAGTCCAGTACATTATAAATGTGGATAACGTATCATATGCATGGTAGTTATGAAAAGTACAAGTGCTCTCTACATGGGCGTCAGAAGCAAATAAAAAGTGGGTCCTCTCTCTCTCTTTCTGTTATTTTTTTTATTTATTTTTTTACTGGGGTAGTGTTAGATCCCATATTATTTACATTAAACAGAAATATACTGTTGTTTACTAAACGATTGATTGGGACAGACAAAATTATGGAAATCACAGAGTTCTTTACTGTGGCTATAGTGTAGGGCTAAGACATGGGGCAAAACTCCATCTCGCCTATAGGGCAACCAAAGAGCTAGATCCAGCCCTGGGTATAAGTTAACCTCATGAAATCGTTTAAATGTGAAAGTAAGAGTGAACTGCATTCCTGTTGAAAAACAAGCATTCTAACACCTATAAAATAGTGTTGCGTGCCTTCTTAACAAATTACACACCACTCTGAATGATCAGGTCATAAATGATAGGGAAATCCGCACAGCAATGATACACTTCTCTTACATTTTGCTTGGGAACTAATGTGGTCGGAACCAAAGTTTACAGGCCTGCGGTCTCTGGATTTCTCTCAAGCTGAGGACTTCTACATTCCAATTGGTTGCCGCCGAACCGCGTCATATCTCATTACCATAAAGTTGAGCTGATTTCAACTCTCCCTGATGCCCAAATAGTCCATGATGCGTTGCGCCGCTCTCGCCAGAGCTCGCCGCCGGCTCCCATTGAAAATGAATGACCTCCAGCTACCTTGACGCTCTCGACGCCGGCGGTATGGATGCACAGTGGAAATATAAAATAACAGTGGAAACAAACAAAAAACTGTCAATGTCAGGGAAGCATTGCGTCATAAATGGCAGAATATTCTGTCAAAAAGGTGGGGAAAGAGTTAATATCCATTTAAGAAAGTATTTATAACTTTTTAGACGATAGATGCCTTTAAATTTTAGGATGTGGGTTCCTTGAGGATGATCAATCATGTTTGGGGATTCATGGCATCTAAAAGATTGAAAACCCCTGGACCATAGGCAAATCAAGCATCTGCGTTAGTTCAGGCATGCCACATTGTCAAGTTCGGCTATCAGCTGATTGTACGAATTCCAACCCCGGCCATATCAGCTGATCCAATTTCCATGCACTCAATTGGCAACTCTCAAATAGGGCGTCTTACTTAAGTGTAGCTTTAGTTCAGTCTGCCTGCTTGCTGCTTCCACTGCACTCTGCTTTCTAACCCACCTCCTCCCCAACTCCTTCTTAACTGTGTTTAACTTAATCAATGTCATTTGTGTCATTGATGCATGTTCTGTTCTAAATGGGGGATTGACGATGCCTTCCTAGTTTGGAAATTTGGAAGGTTGTCCCCGAGAGCTGCTGTTCCATCTTGGCTTTTCATGGAGCTCATGAAAAGGATGGGGAATTTAGAACAGAGCCATACCGCCAAATGTCAATTTATGCATAATATGCAATAAAAAGTTAACCAAAAGTTTGTCTATGTTTTTTTTTTTTTTTGACTTAAGGGGACCTGTCTGAACTTTCAAAGTTGTTGGACTGCTGTTCTTTTCACACTACACACAACTGCCTGTCATCGCCAATGTTATTTCCAGTCAAAAAAAACTTGCAGGACTTGCATTGCAGACAGGTCCAGATATTCCAGATATTCTCTCGGGCATCTGTGACATATTAGCACTCCTGTAATAATTCAAACCTCTGCATTAATATATTCATTATCAGCCCAAAATGGTGGTCTAAAATTGTGTAATATGTGGGTGGTATTATTGGCACAGAACAGGATTAAATAAAAATAAAAATAAAAAGTAAGTTGCTAAAACAGATTGAGAGGAACCAGCTTGATTTACTGCTGGTGTAGTTGCACAGATGCTGTAATCTAGTTTGCATAACTTGCATAGATTGATGAAAAGTGGGTTATTCAGATTTGGGGAAGTCAAGTTTGTGTCAAGATTTTAGATTTGTAACCCTCTTCACTCATTGATGTAAGTCCAGAAGTTATTTTGTTGTTTCTAATGAGAGAATTTCTGCTGAAAAGCCTGTTTTATAAAGCACAATTAAAAACAACTGCTGTGTTGACCAATGCGCTGTACAAAAACAGACCCATGAGTAGACAAAAAAAGCATAGAATGAGACATATTTAACTTACAGATCACAAGCCAAATAAAATAAATATATAAATAAAAATAAAAAATAGAAAAAACCTATATAAACAATAAATCTATGGATCAGGCATCCAATGTAGACCATAGAACAGGTGACATGCACACGCTTGCGAGCTCCCGTTAAAACGCTTACAGCCGCATTTTGCACCATCTGAAGGCGCTTTAAAGAAGACTAACTAATCCTCAGATAAAGAGTTGCAATAGTCAAGCCTAATGATGATAAAAGCATGGATAACTCTTTCAAAATGTTAAAAAGAGAGAAAGCACTTTGTTTTTACCAAGACTGATAAAAACTGGACTTTACAGCTTGATTAACTTGTCTTTCCAGTTTCTCGTAAAACACCCAGATTTTTCACATATGGCCTAATGTAAGGGTGCTAAAACACAGATTTAAAGTTGCTTAATAGTATGAATTGTTTCATGCATTTTGCTTTAGAATCAAATAAGTGTATAGTACTTTTGGAACATGTGTTTCAAATCACGTACAGCCGTGGCAAAAAAGATTTGGCAGTGACATACGTTTTGTGTTTTACAGAGTTTGCTGCTTCATTTGCTGTGGTTTTGATTCCCATTGTTTCTAGATTATTGTATAGAGTTATCAGATTGTCCCAAAAAAATCAAATAAACGTATAGTACTTTTGGAACATGTGTTTCAAATCACGTACAGCCGTGGCAAAAAAGATTTGGCAGTGACATACGTTTTGTGTTTTACAGAGTTTGCTGCTTCATTTGCTGTGGTTTTGATTCCCATTGTTTCTAGATTATTGTATAGAGTTATCAGATTGTCCCAAAAAAAAAAAAAAAAAAAAAAAAAAAAAAAAATATATATATATATATATATATATATATATATATATATATATATATATATATATATATATATATATATATATATATATATGATTCACAAAAACACAGATTTCACAATATATCCTCTACTATGTACACAATCTATCTATCTATCTATCTATCTATCTATCTATCTATCTATCTATCTATCTATCTATCTATCTATCTATCTATCTATCTATCTATCTATCTATCTATCTATCTATCTATCTATCTATCTATCTATCTATCTATCTATCTATCTATCTATCTCAGTCTGATGGAATTATAAGAGCAGACTGATTGCTATGAAAGCAGGGAAAAAATGCTTCCAATCACTGTTCTTTTTTTACCAATGGTTTAAGAAAAATGGGATGCTACCATTGCATAGCATCAAAATGCTCTCACATGCAAGGAACAACTAACCATTTACCAGAACATCAAAAACTTCAAGGAAAGAAGTTCACTGCGGTGAAGAAGACTTCAGGACATCCTAGAGTGTCCAGAAAATACAAGAACTCTATCCTTCTGAGGAATCAGCTAGGAAATTGTGTCTCCACCAGTGCATCAATATCGGCAGCAGGTGGGTGTGAGTGCATCTGAAAGCACAGTAAAGCCAATACTTTAAGACAACGTCCTGGTGTTGAAAGGACGCAAATAAACCACTTCTCTCCAAAAAAAAAACATCATGACAAACAAAAATTCTGCAAGAAGTGCAATGATTAAACAGCAGAGACCTGTTATTTACTCTGATGAATCCTCCTTCTGACTGAAGAAGAAAAGGTGAGTTCTACCATGAGTCTTTGTCATGCCAACGGTGCAACATCCTAAGACCATCGAAGTGTGGGGTTGCTTGACATTGGGGGGCACTCTCACAATTCTCCCCAAAAACACTGCCAAGAATTAGAAATGGTATTAAAACGTTCTTCAAGAGCAACTTCTCCCCAAGAGCAATTTGGTGATTACCTGAGCTTGATGGAGCACAATGTCACAAGGCAAGTGTGATAATGAAGTGGCTCGGAGATCTGGGATCCCATTATTTTTGGAATCTGTGGTCAGGCAACTCCGTGGATATTAATCCGATAGAGAAACTGTGGTCAGTCCTCATAAGGCAAGTGGACAAGCAGAATCCCATATATTGTGATCAACTCCAAGCACTACTAACCCAATAATGGATCACCATCAGTCAGGGCCAGAAGCAGATATCCAGCATGCCGGAGTGAATTACAGAGGTTATCAAGAAGGTTCAACACTTTAATATTGTATATTGTATACACTGTATATTGACTATTTGCGGACGAGTGCCGGCTGAGCTGATAATGAGCGCCGGCTGCGGGCTGCGTTGGTCTCGTTTCACGGAGGAGCTTCAAGACCCTAAAGTCTCTGTTCTGGATTGGGGCAAATTACTCATTGACCTCCCGGACAACACTGGTCTGAACTGGAAAAAGGCCTCATCCAGTGTCGCGGCCTGGTCCAGAATGGAGCCAGACCCAGAGCCTCAATTACCTCCTTTGATCGCGTAGTACTGGTGTGTACCCCAAAACAATGGAGAATTACCTGTCACTGCAATGCCAGAAGAGAGAAAGAGGACAGAGCCGTCCCTCGCCCCGGAAGTGGAGCTCCAACATGAGTGACCAGGGGTGTGAATCCTCAACATCAGCAGATGAGGGCAGAGGGACTATGTAAAGTGAGGACTCGCTGATAGACCTTAACAAGGAAGTATTAATTCAAACCTTATCCCACTCTGTACATCCTGTCATCCTCGCTGTTATTAGATAGCATTAAAGGTCCCGTTCTTCGCGATTCCATCTTTCAAACTTTAGTTAGTGTGAAATGTTGCTGTTAGAGCATAAATAATACCTGTAAAATGATAAAGCTCAAAGTTCAATGCCAAGCGAGATATATTATTTAACAGAAGTTCCCTTTCAAAGCCTACAGCGAACGGCCGATTTGGACTACAGCAGGAAGTGCAGGGATGTAATGACGTCACTAGAACCGTTTGTTGGCTAACCCTCCGGCCACAAGATCACGCAAAAAAGGGGGCGTGATCTTGTTGCTCTCCCACGTGGAGAAGAGCGCGCATTCAGCGCTTGCATCTCCCCGTTATGGTAAGAGGCGGGACCTTTCCGGACAAAGTGCGCTAAGCTGCTGTCCAATCACAACACGGGAAGCGCTGGCCCAATCAGAACTTGTTGCGTGTTTCTGAAGGAGAGACTTCATAGAACAAGGAAATCATCAGGCCATTTTTAGGACAGAGGAAACAGCGCTGTACAGATAAGTAAACTGTGTGAAAAATACTGTGTTTTTTTACACGCGAAACATGAACTCATGTTATATTGCACACTGTAAACATAATCAAAGCTTCGAAAACACGCGAAGAATGGGACCTTTAAAGGGTTCACCCCAAAATTCTGTCATTAATTACTCACCCTCATCTTCGGAACACAAATGAAGATATTTTTGTTGAAATCCGATGGCTCAGAAAGGCCTCCATTGGCAGTAATGTCATTTCCTCTCTCAAGACCCATAAAGGCACTAAAGACATCATTACAAAACCTTCTCAGTACAGTGGTTCTGCAATAATTTGAAAAACGAGAATAGTTTTTGTGCACAAAAAACACCCACTGAATAATGATGATGGTCGATTTCAAAACATTGCTTCCTGAAGCTTCGGATCTTTATGAAACAGCAAATCAATTCATGATTCGAACTGCTGATTCGATACACTGATTCATAACGGTTCTCAGCTTTGTTTTGAAATCGGCCATCACTTTATAAGTTGTTATTTAGTTCTTGTTTTTTTGCGCACAAAAACTATTCTCGTGGCTTCATCAAATTATTGTAGAATTACTGTAGGTCTAACGGGTGTCGGAACAAAATGAGAGTGAGAAATTAATGACTGAATTTTCATTTTTGTGTGAACTAAGCCTTTAATGACTATAGCCCCGTTTCCACCACAGGAACTTTACCCAGGAACTAGGAACTTTGGGTGGTACTTCGTGTGTTTAGACCGCAGGAACCAGGGTATAAATGAAGTTCCGGGTAAATATTTCCCCCTCCAAACGGCCCTGCTCGCGAGGTAGTACTTTTTCAAAGTTCAGGAACTTTCGAGGGCGGGACTTGGGCGCTGAACATGCTGATTGGTTGAGCTCACGCAGCATTTTTAAGTTCAACAGGCATTTTTAAAAGTCTTTTGCGAGGTTCGTTCTGCGTTCAATAAATATCAGTCTTGCTCTCTGTCTGGTGGCGCGGTCGTCTCAGCCATCTCACGTTCAATGTCCGTAATAGCTGATAATAATATATTGTCATTTTAAATCTAGCTTTACAAGCTTTCTGAATATGCTGCATGCTGCTGAATCTGCATATTAGTGCTCTTTTCTGTCGTTGTTAATTACCTCGTAAACCTATACATAACCAGCAAAAGCAGCACAGCTTGAATCTCTTCCATACTCGTTATTAATTTTTTTTCACCATGTAAACGACCTGACCGATTACTTTTAAGTGTGGTGTGTCCTTACATGACGTGACGCCGTCACGGCGCGCGCCGCGCTCATGTTGACAAGAGAGGAAAGTAAATTTTTCTGAGGGGTAAACTTTTTATTTCGTGAGTTATGAAGATAATGTTGGAGTAATGACACAACGTATATTGCCCCGGGCAGTTTTTACTTTAACTGCGCCTGACAGAAGATTTTTTTCTCTGGGATGATTATTACACTTTACAACAAATAGATATAAATAATACTGTATTAGTCCTGGTGGCCGTTAAGAGTTGCTATGGCTACAGTAAACACATTCAGCTGCTGGAGAAAACAGCGGCGACATTTTTGATGCGGCAGACAAACTGCATGTGAAAAAATGATTGCGATTGAAAGTCATCACATGTAAACATCAGATCGGTTTAGATAACGTCTCATGTAAACAGTCCTTTCAATCGGTACACTTAAAAATGATTACATGTCCTTCACTGATTTGAAGGAGCAGTCGCGTGCAGTCCTAACGTTACATCACCGGACTAATTTGCCTAATCTTCTCGGAACTTTATCGCGGTCGAAACGCAGACAGCTGCAGGTCTGGGGGGGAGAAAAGTTCCTGTAAAAAAGTTCCTGGTACAAATTGTTCCGGGTAATTTTGGTGGAAACGGGGCTTATATGAACCATGATATCCTCTTGTCATTAGCCTGCATAAACTGTGTTATTCTAACCATTGCACTGTTAACTTAACAATTCAGAGACCTGAATTGTTTTTACAGTGTAGCCTTGCACCGTCTCTGGGGAGTCCCTGTGACGTCCCTGTGACGTTGAGCCAGAGGTCGTGCATCCACATGCAGAGCCTGTGCGAAAGCAACCTCTTCGATCCATCTCAGCCTGTCAAGCCGGTCAGCTCCGTCTTGGCTCCTCCCACCTTCGGCTCCACCGGAGAGACCCTCGGAACTGCGGCTCCACCGTGTTCCCTCGTCCTGCCGGCTTCACCTTGGTCAGTCGTCACATAGCTTTCACCACGGACTTGCAGACCGTCCGCTGCACACGGTCCATCCACCCCTATGGCTTCAGCGGGTTCCTCCTTCGCCTTGGTTTTGTCTCTGTCATCCATCATACCGCTTCCACCTCAGCCCTTCGGGTACTTTGGCTCCCCGTTCAGCATTCGTCGCTGCCGCATCGCCTCGTCATTGCTCTCTGTCTGCGCTTGTGAATCTATGGGCCATGTCTCTGTCAGCCGACCCTCAATTGTCACCAGCCTCTGCACCATCTGGACTCCTCCGTCTCTCGACCTCGCCATGGGCCTATGTTCATCCCTTCACCAACTCTTCATCCTCCTCCAAAAACCCCTCCATTCCTCACTCTTCTACTTATATGTTACGACGCAAGGTAATGCCTTGCTGGAGGGGAGACTGTCACAGTTATGCTCAGTTAATCTTGGACATTTGTCTTGGAGATATCATGGACATTTAGTTTGTTTTCATTCAGCATGTGTTTATCTTTGTCAATATTTTCCCGCCAATGATCGTTCACCATGGACGCTTTTGTTTCACTGGCCACGGCTATACATTTGCAAAAATCTGGTAATGATGATTATTTTTATTCTTATGAGGAACATGAGTCTATAGCACCCCCACCCCCCACCCCCCCCACCCCCCCCCCCCCCCCCCCAAAAAAAAAAAAAGAACTCTGGTAATGATGATAATTTTTATTCTGATGAGGAACATGAGTCTATAGCACCACTGCAGTGGAAACAGATACCGTGTAGACAAATCATTACATTCTATATTTAGACCAGTGGCGAGGCCAGAAATGTTTAACTGAGTGGACCTTGGTGGAATAGGGTGGACCTCAATGACTACTCTCAAATTACAAAAATTTAACAATATGGGACAAAATCACTTGACAGTAAATATAAGCTATATATGATTTATTTTTTGCCAACAAATTCATAGAATTCATATATACAAAATTAATTTATAACAAGCAGCTACAAAGCCTATTGCAAGGAAGAGAAATATAGATATTGTGCTGCTATATGACCACTGTGACAAGACATCAGTGTTCAGTAATTGGGTTCATTTTAAATGGAATAACCAGTTCCTGTCAACTGATGCAACTCAGTATAACTGTTGTCAAACATGTATTTGCAGCTTAACCTGTGAGAATTTCGTCTCGTGTTATGCACCGTGGCCCGTGTTAAAAGTTTATTTCACTAGCAGACAACTCATCTTCCCATCCCCTCAACAATACGCGATTGGCTAAACATTACTACTAAGCTTATTGATTGGCTGTTGCAATAAGGCAGTTATATGAAAATGTTTTCGCTCTACAGTAATTATTTTTTAATAGGGCTGTCAATCGATTAAAATATTTAATCGCTATTAATCGCATGATTGTCATGAGTTAACTCGCGATTAGTTTTCGCGATTAGATTAGATAAGTTTTTAATACTCTAATCAACATGAGTATGGACAAATGCAAGCTTTATGCAAACGTACATTTATTATTAGTGAAACCATACTTATTCAATAATAATCAATACAGCATGAAGATTGGACGTATCAAAGGTCATAGATGTTTATCTAAGAAATTGTTCATGTCTCTTAAGACTAAACTTAAAAATTAAGAGTAAGTAGTGATTTCTCTCATTTTAAGAATATAAAGGGAGTTTTAACACTGGCAGTTTAATTCAGAGCAGGGCACAGTTCGTATGAAAAATTGGTAATGTGTACCAGTGAGCGCACCAGAACCACACCATACCTGGAGGAGGTCCATACTCCACGAGTAGGAATATAGTGCGGCCCCTTTAAGAGATCCGCATTCCAACTGCCGGTATTCATGCATGTGCGCGCCGAACTGGGCCGCGATTCACGTGGACAGTGTGAAGAACATGCACTCGGGAACGCGCTTGTTCAGGAAAGTAACCTGTGCATTCGTTTTAGCCGATTGTAATGTATTTAGTTCAAAAAAACACGTGTACTGTAAGCGGGGTGATGGTGTTAATGATTGACCTCAGACATGACCGAGAGTGAGCTGCAGTGCATCGCGCTCAGACTGCAGAGAATGTGCTCAGTGAAAAAAACGCACTTTTCTTTCTGAAGTCTAATAAAAGTTAAACAGAAAATGTGGTAGCTTATGTGGTAGCTTATGTAGGCAATAACTGCACTTTTGGTTTAGAATATTAATGTTAATGTCAACCCTTTTCTTTCCCTATTAATGTTTGCTGCTGCATCCTTTGCGTGTGGCTGCTCTCACATTCTCCAACTACGGGCTATGCCGCAGATCAAACAGAAAATGCGCGCTGCGTTAATAAATATAGTGCTGTTAAAATTAATTTGAATTAACGGGTTATTAACATATTTGACCGCCCTATTTTTTAATGAAACTTTTTGTACGTGTTTAAGTGATTTGTGTTGTCACATAGGCATATTCATTTCTGCTATCCCAATTTTTTTTTTTTTTTTTTGTCTGTTCTGATTGGGTGGGCCAGCCGTCAATCTGAGTGGGCCAGTGCCACCCTGGCCCTTATGTAGCCTCGCCCCTGATTTAGACCAAAAAGATCATAAAAGAATGCAGTCCAAATTATAAATTTCACTGCAATACTCACCAGTACTACAGTACAGGCCATTAATATATAACTGCTGAAGTATACATTATTGCACAGTGTATAAACTCAGAAATTATTGATTTACAAGACTGGTTTACATTTGCTTCCCTAAAGGAGAGACCTCTATAACAGTGGGCAAATGTGACAATACATTTCTTCTAGAGTGCTATGACAAATATTCAGAGCATGATCAGTAGAGTTCAATCATTGCCTGAGGAAAATTGAAATTGGTTTTAAGAAAGGAAATAATTTTCCTAATGTGCACTAAATTCTAAAAGTCAAAGTCTGCCTAAACGAAATATTTCCAATTACTGACCAAAATTATTCTAATTTGACATTCTTCCAACACTACTGCATTCTCATAGACTATATTACTCACAAATAAACATTTGAAGATACAATCTTTCATTTAAATGATTAGGTGGACAGTTTACACTGGAGCAGAATATTGCAGATTACTAGCGCCATCTAGTGAACGATGTAAATTAAAACCCAAGCATCTACATGTCCAATATGACAGCATGAAACGTCATTGAAAACTTAGTCGGACTAGTGTTGTGTACATATAATTAAGCATTGAAAGGTGTATTCAAAAGCAAGTTATACTCTTCATTACATAAATGTCTGCTCTATGGTATTATGGCATATGGTATGGTATCTATGGTATGGTTATTATTTTTTGTATGAATCAAAAACATAAATATAAATGATTGTTAGTGTCTTGCTTAGAATACGCAGTTATTGGCATTAACCACATATAAGTTTTTAACTTTAGTGTGGAACTCGTACTGTTTAATTTGTGTTCAGGTCTAAGGAAATTAATTTTACTGTAGAATACTGACAATTTATGTTTTTATTGCCATATCATTTACAGGGATTCATCATGTAGCTTTCTATTGACCTGTATAAATGTGGTGTTTATAAGTATTATTTTATCAGTTTATGGTACAATGCAGATTAATAGTAGATTATTTATTAACATTTCACTGCTTAATGAAATATATGGTCTTATAAAATTGTAAAAACAATATTTTTTAAATTATTTAAAAGAAGTTTCTTATGCATACGAAGGCTGCATTTATTTAAAACAATACAGATTTCCAAGGAATCAATTACATCTGAAAATATATTAAAATATAAACTGCTATATTTTAATATATATTTAAATGTAATTGATTCCTTGGAAATCTGTATTTTCAGCATCACTACACTACGGTCTTCAGTGTCACATGATCCTTCAGAAACCAGTCTAATATATGCTGCTTTGCTGCCCAAGAAACATATTCTTATTATCAATGTTGAAAACAGTTTTTTGATGAATAGACAGTTCAAAAGAACAGCATTTATTTGAAATAGCTTTTGTAACATTTACATGTATTTGCTGTCACTTTTAAAAATTGAATGCATCCTTGCAAGAAATAAAAGTATTAACTTCTTAATAATAATGATGATAATAATAAACCTAATATTTAAAACTATAATTGGTGCATTGTGTATAAATCAGGATGTTATGTAATAACCTATACAGTACATGTTGTATCTTCAGTTTTTTTGGATGACGGAATCTGTAAAATGACTGACACTTCTACAAAGGAAGCGCATATAAAGGTGCTCACGCTGAAAAATATGACAATAAATGAATGACAGCATTTCTCACAGCGTGCTTGTCCATTTTTGGACTGCAACGTCCTCTCTTTTCTTTTATCTTATCAGAGGCATTGCAATTTGTGGTCTTTTGTGTAATTTTGACAGGTGACCTTGTGTGTCTGCTGTCTATGGGTGACATTTGTCGGAAATAATCAGAGTTGTGGAGAAAGCTTGTTATTTCACAGAAGGATGACCAATTTCAAATGTACTGAGTCCCTGAATGGAGTAATGTCCCTTTTGACTTATTCATTTGGAAAAAAAGGTCACACTTAAATTTAGGGTCGAATTCTCACTGTTAACTAACTACTATCTGTATCTACATGTTTTGCCTCAGTAAACTCCTAATTACTACTTAATAACAGTTAGTTATTAAGTTTATAGGAATAGAGTAGGATTAAGGGATGTGGAATATGGTCATGCACAATAAGACATTAATATGTGCTTTATAAGTACTAATAATAGCCAATATACGAGTAATTTGCATGCTTACTTATCATGCTTATTATTATACATTTATCACCTACTTACTGTCATGTGTTTTTTTTTTTTGTACATGAAACCCAAAGCAGCTCTTTTTTTACAATGTAAATCCATGGAGACAGGGGCTGTCAAGTTTTTCAGAGAGAAATTACTTCAAGGTGCAGTGCGTAGTGTCTATTGATAAAATGTTTTTTAAAGAAAGTAGACAATAAACCATTATGTTTTTATTACCTTAGAATGAGCCATTTCTATCTACACACACTACGGATCCCCTTACAGTGAAGTCACCATTTTGCACCACCATGTTTCTACAGTAGCCCTAAATGGACAAACTTCACTACAGAGTGCTAGCTACTCTCTGCTGTCTCCGATGACGACATCTTTGTCCTGTGTCGGTCACCGTTGCTTCTCTATGTGCTCCGAAATGGAGGGGTGAGTGGTGGGCAGTTGCAATTCGCAACCTCGCCACTAAAAATGTTTTTCACACAAAGCTATGGCTTCAGAAAATCCAATATTATATTATACCTAAATATTGCGCAAAAGTGTCATGTGTTTTTTGGACTATACCTTTAAGTGAAACCCACACATTTACAGTATAACATTAAGAAAACCTAATCTATCTCTTCTCATCTTTGAAACAGACCTCTCATTTGTTTTATTTTATTTTTTTCCTTTTTTTGTAGCAACACACAGTGACAAAAGTTATCCAAAAGCTTTGGTCTCCGTGAATCAGACACATGAAGCCTGGAATTAAATCCAATTAGATGTGGAACTCTGCAATGGAGAGTTTCTGTGTTCATTGGAGGAATGAATTAGGGTTAGTGCACATCAAATCTCTATATTTCCAATGCAGAAACAGAGAATGCATTGATTGACATAACTTAAAAAATGTTTGTTGTGTATTATATAATTATTATATAAAGGCATTTAACCGCATCAATTATTTGATGAATAGAAATTTCAAAAGAACATTTCTTTAAAATATAAATATTTTGTAACATTATAAATGTCTATATACAACAGCCCTCTGTTTCATAATTTTGTATCACTCCGCTTGCAACATTTTTCACAGAGAGTGTCATGGCGGATGGGCAAACCTCCATAATTTTCAAATACTACTGTTGGAATGGACTTTTTTAGGCAAGAATGTAGTTTAGACCTCAAATATGTGACTCATATATGTAAACATAGCATTTGTTTTACAATTTGTTAAAAAGCTTTCACAGATGAGCTCCAGGTGTCAACGGTACAGAGACTGCGGAGACAATAGATGTTAGTTAGCAGAGTTTATTGAGCACCAGAGAGTCAAGCAGGGTGAAGTGCAGGTGAACAGGTGAAGACTTCGTGAAAAGAGGGGAATCGCTGGAGAGTTCGCTGGAGTACGAGGGACACACACACACTGGACATTGAAAGACTAGGAGACTTGACAAGAGACGCTGGAGATAAGCAGATATCTTCGCGGGAGTCCTTGAGGTAAAACAGAGGCAGTTAGTACCTTCTCTAGACGAGACCGGACAGTGTGTATGTGTCTTTTGTGCTGGTGGTGATTGGGGAGATGATGGGCTGCAGGTGTTCGTGATTAAAACTCAGGAGAGGGTGTGCGCTGTGAGTGGGTGACGTCGGAGCCTGGCGTGTTTGTGACATTACCCCCCATGGCCCGCTCCTGAGGTCGTGGTGGTCGACCTGGGCCTCATGTTGCAGGTCTGTTAGGATGAGCGGCATGGAAATGTTCAAGCAGAGTGGGATCAAGAATGTCATTTTTGGGTATCCAAGAGAGTTCTTCTGGACCGTAGCCCTCCCAGTCCACCAAGTATTCTAGGAGACCACCACGGCGCCGGGAGTCCAAGATCTCCTTGACACTGTATGCCGTCCCCTCCTCGATGATGAGTGGGAGGGGGTTCTCCTCGGTCATGCCAGGCTCTGTGGAGGGAAGAACAGAAGGGTGGTGAGGCTTGAGGAGTGACACATGGAATATGGGGTCTATGCGTAACTGAGGGGGGAGCTGATAGGTGACCGGGTTGATCTGCTTCAGGATCTTATAGGAGCCAATGAACCTGGGACTCAGCTTCCTGCATGGCAGGTGCATCCTGATGTCCCTGGTTAACAGCCAAACCTTCTGTCCCAGCTGGAAGGTGGGAGTGTCAGACCTCAGATGGTCGGCTGCCATCTTACACCTGCGCAGGGCTTGCTGGAGTTGGTGGTGGGCTGAGTCCCAGACCCTCTCGCTCTTCCGGAACCAGTAGTCGACGGCGGGCCCATCTAATGGTTCTCCCAACCAGGGGAACAGTGGGGGTTGGTAGCCGAGTACGCACTGGAAAGAGGTCAATCCCGTGGTGGCCTGTCGGAGGGAGTTCTGGGCGTACTCGGCCCAACCCAGGAACTGGTTCCAGGAGTCCTGGTGACCATGGCAGAAGGTACGGAGGAATCGACCGATCTCCTGGATCTTCCTCTCTGTCTGCCCGTTGGTCTGCAGATGGTAGCCTGAAGATAGACTCACAGTCACACCTAGGAGCGAGAAAAAGGATTTCCATACATGGGATGTAAACTGTGGGCCTTGATCGGACACAAAGTCTTCAGGGATCCCATAATATTGGAAGATGGCGTTGAACAGCACCTCTGCTGTCTCTAGGGCTGTGGGCAGGCCTCTCAGTGCCCAATAAAGTATGAGCGGAGTGAATGAGTGGGGTGCGGCGTGCTCGTGGGATGTACTGGAGGTCAGGGGGACAGCCCGGCGGGGCGTTGGTGGAGGCATTGGAGGAAGGCAGGGTCTCCTCGGACCAGGAAATAGGACTCATAAAAATCTTTCTGGGCAGGAATGGTTCCGTGCGTTCGGGGTGCTCTTCGGAAGTGAACAGGCTTGAGAGAGCGTCTGCCTTCACGTTCTTGGGCCCACGGTGATATGAGATGGTAAAGTTAAATCGGGTAAAGAAGAGGGCCCAACGGGCTTGACGGGGGTTCAGTCGCTTGGCGTCTCTCAAATATTCTAGGTTCTTATGGTCTGTGAGTACCAGGAAGGGGTGTTGGGCGCCTTCCAGCCAAGGCCTCCACTCCTCTTGGGCGAGCTTGATGGCCAGTAGCTCCCGGTTGCCGATGTCATAATTTACCTCCGTCGGGCTGAACTTCCGGGAGAAGAAGGCGCATGGATGGAGCTTACTGGGCTTCCCCTGCTGTTGCGACAGCACCACTCCCGCTTCGGTGGTTTAGGCATCCACTTCCACAATGAATGGTTTGGTGGGGTCGGGATGAACCAGGAGGGGAGCGGTGGTGAAGGCTTCCTTGAGGTCTTTGAATGCCTTCGTGGCCGCTGGATTCCAGGACAGAGACTTGGGCTTACTGCGCAGGACGTGAGTGAGGGGGCTGGTGTTGACATTGTAATTCTGGATGAATCTACGGTAGAAGTTTGCGAAGCCGAGAAACCGCTGGAGCTCTTTAATGGTGGAAAGTGTGGGCCAGGTCCGTACGGCGTCCACCTTCCCCTCGTCCATCCGGATGTCACTGCTATCGATGGAGTACCCAAGGAACTGCACTGAGGGCTGATGGAAGGAGGATTTTTCGGCTTTGAGGTAGAGCTGGAACTCCCTCAGGCGTTGCAGGACCTCCGCAACATGACGGCGATGTTCGGGCAGGCTCCGGGAGTAAATCAAGATGTCGTCGATGTACACTAGGACTGATTTATGGAGGAGCTCCCAGAGCACCTCATGGATGAAGTCCTGGAATACGGAGGGGGCGTTTGCCAGGCCATAGGGCATCACCAAATATTCATAGTGGCCTGTAGGGGTCACGAAGGCGGTCTTCCACACGTCCCCCTCACGTATTCGGATGAGGTTGTACTCGCTGCGGAGGTCCAATTTGTTGAAGACAGTGGCACCACGGAGATGTTCGAGCGTGGACGGGATGAGAGGAAGGGGATATCTAAACTTGACTGTAATCTTGTTAAGGGCTCGATAATCAATGCAGGGCCGCAAGCCTCCGTCCTTCTTGGCCACGAAGAAAAAGCTGGACGCAGCAGGGGACATGGAAGGTCTGATGTAGCCCTGGTCGAGTGCTTCCTTGATGTAATCTTTCATGGCCTTCTCCTCCAGCAGGGAAAGGGGATAAATCTTTCCCCTGGGCACGGGCTCACCCGGAAGCAGATCGATAGCACAGTCCCATGGCCGATGGGGAGGCAGCTTGGAAGCCCGGTGAGGACAGAATACATCATTGAAGCGAGAGTAGCAGGCTGGGATGTTAACAGTTTGCTGGTCGAGGGGGCTTTCAATGGATGTAGCACAGGCGGCGATATTCCTGGAACGAGACGTGGAGGGGATAGGCAGAGCAGATAAACATCCATTAAACCAATTTTCTCCCCACTTGAGGAACTCACCGGACTTCCATGAGATGACGAGATTGTGCTGCTCCAACCATGGAAGCGCTAGTACCACGTCAGTGGTGGACTCCTCCAGAACCAGTAGATGGATTTCCTCCACATGTAGGAGTCCAGTCTGAAGTTTCAAAGGACCAGCCAGGAGACTGGCATGCCGTCGGCTTAACGGCCTGCCAGTGATGCACTTGATTTGGAAGTTAGTCGGAGTAAGGGTCTTTGAGGTAAAACATGAAACAAAGATTAAACTCTTTGGCCTGAATGGCAAGCGTCATGTCTGGAGGAAACCAGGCACCGCTCATCACCTGGCCAATACGATCCCTACAGTGAAGCATGATGGTGGCAGCATCATGCTGTGGGGATGTTTTTCAGTGGCAGGAACCTGAAAACTATTTAGGATTGAGGAAAAGATGAATGCAGCAATGCACAGAGACATTCTTGAAGAAAACCTGCTCTAGAGCACTCTAGACCTCAGACTGGGGAGAAGGTTAATCTTCCAACAGGACAATGACCCTAAGCCCACAGCCAAGATAACAAAGGAGTGGCTACTGGACAACTCTGGGAATGTCCTTGAGTGGCCCAGCCAGAGCCCAGATTTCAACCCAATTGAACATCTCTGGAGAGATCTAAAAATGGCTGTGCTTCGACGCTCCCCATTCAACCCGATGGAGCCTGAGAGGTCCTGCAAAGAAGAATAGGAGAAGCTGCCCAAAAATAGGTGTATCAAGCTTGCAGCATCATACAAATGTATTACATATATATATATATATATATATATATATATATATATATATATATATATATATATATATATATATATATATATATATATATATATATATATATATATTTGTAATACATTTGCAAAGATTTCAAATATTTTTTTTTTTCAAGTTGTCATAATGGGGTATAATGGGAAAATAATTTTGGAATAAAGCTGTAACTTAACAAAATGTGGAAAAAGTTAAGCGTTGTAAATACAGGTCTCCATTTGAAAATGTTCAAGTAACTGATCACATCTAAATTTTTCAGTTGGTTGAATTAAATTTCTGTGAATTAAATTGCATCAATTCACAGAATTTCAATTTGGCCAACTTAAGAATTGAGATGTGATCAGTCACTAGAAAATGTTCTTTTTCTTTTCTTTTCTTTTTTTTTTTTTTTTTACAGTGTGCCTAATATCAATTTAGCTTACTTTAGTGTGCAATGAATGTCTCATAGTAGCCACAGAGTGAATTAACCCATCCAAATCATATACTTCAGTTCCAACCACTTTCATAGACACAGGTGTATAAAATCAACCACCTAGGCATGCAGACTGTTTCTACAAAAAACAAAAAACTAAACAAAAAAACCCTTCTGTTAAAGATTGGGGTACTCTCAGGAGCTCATTGATTTGAAGTGTTGTACTGTGATAGGTTGCCACCTGTTCAATAAATTAATTTGTGAAATTTTCTCCTTCATAAATATTCCACTGTCAACCGTTAGTAGTATTACAACAAAGTGGAAGCAATTGGGAACAACAGCAACTTAGCCACAAAGTTGAAGGTCATGTAAAATTACAGAGTGGGGTCAGCGCATGCTGAAGCACACAGTGCACGCAAGTCACCGACTTTCTGCAGTCAATAGCAGAAGACCTCCAAACTTTGTGTAGCCAGATTAGCTCAAGAACAGTGTGCAGAGAGCTTCATGGAATGGGTTTCCATGGCCAAGCAGCTGCATCCAAGCCATCACGAAGTGCAATGCAAAACGTCAGCTAAAGTGGTGTAAAGAATGCCACCACTTGACGACTCTTATGCAGTGGTGATGTGTTCTCTGGAGTGACGAATCACACTTCAATGTCTGGCAATCCGATGCCTTGGTATTTTGTGTTGCAAGCAAAAAGAACATTAGTACAGTTAAAATTCTTTATTTTGGTGTGTGGAACCTGGCACGAAAAAAATAATAAAATGCAAGCCTTGTTCAAAGCTCAACACACTTTGCTAGAAATTGTTAATTTGGTGTGGTTAAATGAAACTGGCATGGCAGGCATGAGTGGGCCGTCTGATTAGGGGTAAAGGATTGCCCTGTGGGGAGAAACGTTAATCTGGACATGCAACATCCCATTTCCTTCAGGCTGTGTGCAGTCAACCGCCAAAAGAGGCAACAGCTGCCAGAGTCGTAAATGGATCATATTAGCACGCAACGTTATTCAATTGAAAACAAATTACTTTTCACAATTACTATGATCCATATGGCACAGAGCCCAACAAAAACCATTCCAATGACCAATAAACAACACACAATCATTCCTAAAGGAACAGTTAACCAAAAATGAAATTTCTGTTATATACTCATATTCATGTTGTTCCAAACCCATATGCTGTTTTTTTTTCTTCTTTTTCTTATAATACAGATATATTTTGAAAAGAAAAAATAGTTAAACAGTTTTTGTTATAAATGTCTAAACACCAGAATCCCTTGTGAAAAATATATGGAATAGTAGGTGCACTTTGTAATAATGTCAAATTAAACTTTTTATTTAAAGTACATTTGAAATCATCTTTTGTCATGCATTAAAGTACACTCATTTAGATGTCTCGACTAATATACTAAAAGCACATGTATAGCAATTTTAACTGCAGTTTTTTTCCCCGATTACATTACATTTTGATTACAATGTAATTTACTTTAAATGTTTTACATTGCAACTTCATCATTACTCGTGTAATTCCAAATATATTTAAATACATACAAGTTTCATTAGAAATTCAGTAAAAGTATATTTTAGTTTACCCAATGCTTGTCATTATTGGCAGTACACTTTAACCATTTCAAAGACTAGAGAGGTAATTGAAATTAAGTCATATTTAAGTAGGTCAAAACAGCACAGTAAAAAAAAAAATTACTCTAAAACTGCAAGAAAATCTAAGCCAAAAATGTTTTTTTTTTTTTTTTTTTTTTTTTTTTTTTAGGTTTGATTATCTTAATTTGAGGTTGAAATCTCAAAATATTGGGTTTCAGTACGATTTTGTTTGGGATGGTCATCAAAGGTTACTCGAGATTTCTGACCGACCTTTAAGGGGCAATCAAGGATGAAGTTAGCTGGATGGTGAAATCGTGTTTTAGAGTTGGATTGCCACGGAAGACAGGAAGCTCAGTCTTTCCCAGGTTGAGCCTCAGGTGATGGTCTTTCATCTATGCCGAGATATCTCCCAGACAGATTGAGATTTTTGCAGCTACTGTGGGATCATCTGGTGGAAATGAAAGGGAGAGCTGTGCGTCATCAGCATAACAATGATATGAGAGGCCATGTGCCTGAATGATGGGTCCCAGTGATATACTGTAAATGGAGAAGAAGAGAGGTCCAAGCACTGAGCCCTGAGGAACCCATGTGGTCAGTTGATGTGTTTTGGATATCTCTCCTCTCCAGGCCACCTTGAAATACCTAAACAAAAATTTATTTTTTTTAGGTGAGAATGTAGTTTAGACCTCAAATATGTGACTCGTATACATACCATCTGTTCGCAAATGCAAACTTCAGGCCGTCAGCGGCCGTTCATCGCTCGCGTACCCACCCAATCCTTCAGTAATTTGCCGCTGGCTCTTACTGTGTGTAGATAGTGGTTAAACAGGAGATAATTTATTTGGAAAAACAGCTATCTTCAATCTTATTAATCAGAGCAACCGATTTGGGTTAAGGGGAAAATTAATTTTGATGACTTTATATTGTTGTTATCTCAAATCCTGTAGGGCCTACTAGATCACTACTTTTGTACAATTGACTGAATTGCTTGCATGTGTTTATTTCCTATTGTCTTTAATAATAGCTTTTGTTGTTTGGTCAAAAAATATTATTTCATATAAATAATATGTCTTGGTATTGAGAAAGAGTCCATTAGTAATTTTGAATTCAGTGACAGTTACACTATTACACCACTAGAAGGCGACAAAGACTGTCTTTATGAGTGACTAGTTGTAAACAAGGAAGTTGTTTTACAGCTGTCCTTAGCCGCTTTTCCACCACTGGGCTGAACGGTTTTTAGAATGGTAAGTCATGGTTCCAGTTGTGTTTCGACTGGAGCCTGGTACGATGAGCCCGGTAATGAGAACCATTCGGTCCGACGGTGGAAAAGCGGCTAATGGAAATCTTTTAAAAGGACAAAGATATCGCTTTCCTCAGCGAACATTCAAACTGATTATTTATCAGCTCGCTGTGACACTGTGATTACCTAAGTCTAATCACAGCCACACTCATATACAGCCACATCATACTGCTACCCGTGTAACCAATCCATTATCATATGATGTGCATTATCCTTACCTGAGAGATAGGACTCAAACCAGTGGATCCCTGTGATACCCAGTGATGAGAGGGTGGACAAAAGAATCTGATGATTCACAGTGTCAAAGGCAGCAGATAGACCACGGAGGATGAGGACTGATGATTTGGAATCATCTTACGCAATCCACAAAGCTTCAGCGCAGTTGCAGAGCGAATGCACATAGATGCATTATAACATAACTCTCCGCACACTCAAATGCATCTAATATGATAAAACAGCACTGCATTACCCCACATACACATGACTGAAAGAAGCAGAATCGGTCATCTGCAGCATAATAAAAGCGTGGTAAAATCCAGGCGTCATCAAGCTATGCTTTTGTTTTGAATAAACGACCTCTAAATTAAGTATTGTGGCTTTAAGTGTCTGAAAACCTTACATTTAGTTCTCTTAGCGCTCTTTGAAAGTATATTATTCTCCTAATAAGTATTCTTTTTAAAAGTATATGCTAAAGTGTAGGCCTACATATTTTTCAAAAGGGTTCTCAAAATAGAGCATGCATTTTAGATTAACAGAGCAGCATTGTAGATTATTCAAAACCTCTGAGCAATATGTCTGTTACTGTAATACATGTTTTACAGTTTTAGAAAGCACACTGGATCATGAGAGGTTTGCTTAATTGCCCTTTTAAATCCAGCAGTGGTATTTAATCAGTTCCAAAATATTGTACGCTGCAGTGGCATTGATGGTGCTTTAAATCCCCTCTTTTCCTGTCTTTATTGACCTAATGACTTCAAGATTTAAGCAGCTAGGACACACCTAATAGCTCCCCCAACCCCCCACTCTCCCATCAGAAAGTAAGATGTGAGAGAAAAGCAGACGATTAATGAAGATTTTAATGCTGTAGTTTAGAATATGCCAAGTTCATTGTTCCTCCTCAGTCTCCCGTAATAAAAGCTTAAATGAAGCGTGCTTACTGGGGCTGAGCATTCGTTCAGAGTAATTGGTGGCGTCTTTGAGAGCGCTTTGAACTAGCTGACCTGAACACTCAGCCCTTGTTAGAGAGGCCAGCGGAAGGGAAGTGAGCAATGCACCTTAAGCTGTGAGAATGAGTTTACATCACGACCGTAAAACTGCTTGATTCTGAAGAGCTCTGAATGGGAAGCATTTACATTTTTATTGAAATGCAGATGATGTGGAAACTGAACTGGACTTTTGAACTGGACAGGTGTGTGTCTTTTATGACAGAAAATAAGAAAATTCGCTTTTTAATCATGTATGACTTTTATGCACTAGGGGTTGATTTTTATTCATACAAACAGGTTTTCTTTTGGTTTAGTGAAGTTCACATGGAGATAGCTTTCACCAAACTTTCCTAATTTATTTTTTAATTTTATTTCAAATGCCTTTAAATTGTTTAACCCTTGTTATAAAAAAAGACATTCAATTTTATATAATAAAAAAACATCATACATATTAAATAATTATATTTATAAAACTATAATATTGTGAATAAAGTGACATAAGCATAAACATAAATGTATTAATTTGATTTATAGATTATTGATGTAATTTCTACCATAACCAACAATTTTGTTAGTGTTAGTGGTTACCAGGGGAGCAACAGTGTCAGCCTGTGTGAAAAAGAAGTGCACTTAATTGTTTTGAATGTTCACTTGCAGTGTTCTTAAAATCTTAAAAGTATATTTAATATAATATTAATTTTAAAAAATAACACTTAAAGGCACAATATGTAATTTTCGCTGCTAGATGTCGCTTATTCAAAACAACTTTTTTGGAATTGTGGCAGTTGTTGTCTTCACCTCTACAGCGGGTGGAAAAGAATCCGACTGGATTCGAGCAGAAATCATATTCATGGATTAGCTAATGTATTAAAGATTTATTAATGTTATAGTAGTATTAAGCAGGGTGGGACTGAAAGCCGTTGGAGTGAAACGAGGCCACTAGATTGATAATGAGAAACAAGCGCGACACACGGCTCAAAGCCTTGCTCAAAGCTCATCACACTTTGCTAGAAATTGATCATTTGATGTGGTTAAATGAAACTGGCATGGCAGGCGTGAGTGGGCCGT
The DNA here is from genome assembly GCF_024679245.1 of Pseudorasbora parva. Taxonomy (NCBI): domain Eukaryota; kingdom Metazoa; phylum Chordata; class Actinopteri; order Cypriniformes; family Gobionidae; genus Pseudorasbora; species Pseudorasbora parva. Next base: position 29,725,583 of record NC_090195.1, read on the forward strand.
CTGAATAGGGATAACGGATTACATTAATTATGACATTAATTATGACTTTCAGGTATGTGCTTATGTGGGGTAACGCAGTGCTGTTTTATCATAGATATACATTTAAGTGTGTTGAAAGGTATGTTATAATGCTACTCTGTTCGTTCACTCGGCGGTTACAATAAAGACACTTGTTGCACCATGTAGTAAGCAAGATCGATATTACGCATGATAAAACATGATGGTCAATCAAGAAATTTAGATTTAAACAATAAGACTAACTTTGTTGAGCTATATAACAATAATTAGTTTTCTGTCGATGAATGCATCAGACAGAAATCTCACCTGTCTAATAAAACACAATATATTAAAGCGTTTTTGGTGTTTCCATGGTTTCTACGAAATAAAACCAGAAATCGAGAGTAACCCAGATTATTGATAGGCAACACACCGGCACAGGCCGTTACAAAAACAGCCTGTGTAAAATTGCTTATTTCTCTGGATTTAAACATTCTTGAAAACATAAGGATAATGTAAGTACACAAGTCAACAAAAAATATTAAATTGTTCTAGTGGTTTTGGATATTTTAATCTAAAAATCTTACATATTTTGCCTTTAAGTGTACTTAAAAACAGCATATTTAATCAGTTTTTTGGTAACACTTTATTTTACAGTGTCCTTGTTACATACTATGTTACATAATCTTACTATAGTAATGTAATAACATGCAACTCTCAGGCAAATCCTAATCTTTCTGAAAGGGGGATTCTGAAATACATCAAATAAAATCCATGAGGACGAAATGCTGATACGGTACAAAATGTATGCGTATACAGCTAAATGCGTCTCCGTGTGGACGGGGCTTGAGGGTCTGGCCTAGAGAACACTTGATAGCAACATGATGTCATATCTTTGGATTTTGAAGGTATCTGTATCACACAAACCTAACATGCCAGGAGTGCAGAAACAGTGTTTGCTCTCTTAGCTCGGCTTCCAGATATGAAATATGGATTTGTCTTTTATTTAATTTATTATATGTAATTTATTTTATATTTCCTTTTACTGAAACACTAAAGAGTCAGGATGAATATTTCCTGTAATACTGTCTGCACCTCTCACCGAGAGAAAGCACTTGTTAACAGTATGTTTTGGGGAACATTCTAATTAGAACTGGAGCTTAATCAGCTCCAACCTTGGAGAGACTGTGTGTGTGTGCGCAATATTCTGTGTTACAGATGTTGAGAATGAACATCCTACGAGATTGGTGGACTTGTTGTTCTAGACAAGCTGGCGCCTGCTCCAGACATGGAAGGTCACTAAGGGCCTAATTCCGGGTGTGTGGAAATGTACCATGACTATGCATTTTCTCTGAGCCAATCAGAATCCTCTACCTTGCAGTAATGAGGTGGATAGACCTTGAAGACAGTTTAACTGTTGGGACAATTGTATGTACGAAAGACGGGACGACAAGACGGGGAGAGAGGAAGCGTGGCTTACAAACTCCATGTGAGACTTGGAAGTTGACCTCTAGGGGTGTGCCAAAAAATCGATTCACAGAAGAATCTAGATTCTCATTTGCAACGATTCAGAATCGATCTGAAATGTCCAAGAATCGATTTAATAAATTAATAAAATCTGCTGGCTGTTCATCTCCATTTTGTAACTAGCCTATACGCGATGTAGAGTCCTGCAACGGGATAAAAGTGGCAAATTGTGACATTTATAAAAATCACGGGCGGATAATTAACTCTGTGCGGGCGGGTAGTAGCGGGGATGAAAAATATGTGCAATATTTCTGTGGCGAGGTGGACGAGCGAGAGAGCGAGCGAGACCAGGGCGTGATTGTGAATGAGCGTCACCTGCGATCCACACCGAGTCCTCTGAGGTAGCTCGGAGGCATATAAGGATGAGAGATCACCAGACCTGGATTTGACATTGAGTTGTGTTTACATTTTATTATGTGTGCGCGTGTGGCAGTTGTCCGTGAGGGGCTGCCCACGTTACTTTCGTTTTGTTTCGTTAAAGTTTTTTAAATGTTCGCCAGTTCCCGCCTCCTTCTTCCCCCTCGAACATGCTGTATTACAATTTCTATGTCCAAATTACCATTACACATACACACAACAACGATATGCCATTTGAACCATTACGTCACCACCACTGTGACAGAGCAACTTTTGTTGATGCCTCTCGTTGCCCAGTCGGAGCGAGCGTGCAGGAGTAGCAATGGATGAAGTAAAAGTAAAGTTGGTGAGTGGAGTATATGAAATTGTTGACAACGAGTCTTTAAAGGCACTTTAGCCTCTTTCATTAGCCCATTCATGATGCTGTTGATGTTGAGAGGTGCAAGATAAAAAATAAAGCATTTTAATTTGAATGATTTTAGCGTGTGATTTATCGCGGGCACGGGTCGGGTAACGGGCCAAATATTAACGGGTCTGGGCGGGTGCGGATTTAATTTCGTTTTGAATCGAAAATCGTTTTGAATCGAAAATTGATTGATAGATAGATAGATAGATTGTTTATTTTAGCCACACGACAATGCCGGTGGAATTTTTTTCGGTACAGTATGTTTAAGCTCTACATCATCATACATTACAGACAAAAATAGACAATACACTTCACAACATGTAATAATACAAGATACAGTGGGTACATGACCATGCGTAGTGTATGAGAGGAAAAACTAAACTAAAGAGAGGAGTTCAGAGTCCTGATGGCTATGGGGAAAAAGCTGTTTGTGAAGCGTTTGGTCTTGGTAGATAGTGACCTGTAGCGCCTCCCTGAAGGAAGGAGCTGAAAAAGGTGGTTCGCTGGATGTGAGGTGTCAGAGATGATTTCCTTTGCCCGCTTTACAGTCCGATATGTGTAGAGTGAATCGACTGAAGGCAGTGGTTTCCCTATGATCTTGGATGCTTTGTTGACAGTCTGCTGTAGTTTTTTCTTTGTTTGGCTATCTGCGCTACCATTGTGAATTGAATCGTGGCCTCAATAATCGTAATCGAATTGAATCGTGAGATGGTAAAAGATTCCCACCCCTATTGACCTCTGCTGATGAAAATGCAAACTATTCTTTAATACATTTTTATTTTAACTAATTGCACTGCTGACTATCAGTCTTCATTTTTCACTACTGGTCTTGAATCATAAACTGTTAACCCCTAAAACTTCTCTAACTAACCCACTACAATCTAACACCTTAAAATGAAGTGTAACCCGGGTTTTTTTTTTGTTTTTACTCAATTAAGCACTTAAAAAATGCACTTTGTTAGAAGAGCAAATTATAAAGTTTTACTTTAAAATACATGTTATATCATGTTGTTTTAATACATCATTGTCATTCTTTAAATAATTACACCTATTCTGATGTGTGGACTAACAAACTAAAGCACAAGTAAAGTACTTATGATTTTAAAATGACTAAATTGCAGCTTTATTCCAACCCTTTAAGTGGATCAATAAAGCACTGTAATGTACATCTAATGCAATAAATATAAATATAAACTATAATACATTTTCATTTTATTGCAATTAACATCAAAATAAATACTACTTGTGAAGTGAATATTTTTGCATTTATTGTACTAACATTTGATTTTAACAGGGTCTTGACAGTATCTAAGTAACAGCTGTCTGTCTGTTTGTCCGTCCGTCCGTCCGTCCGTCCATCCATCCATCCATCCATCCATCCATCCATCCATCTATCCATCTATCCATCTATCTATCTATCTATCTATCTATCTATCTATCTATCTATCTATCTATCTATCTATCTATCTATCTATCTATCTATCTATCTATCTATCTATCTATCTATCTATCTATCTATCTATCTATCTATCTATCAAATATTACAGGTCCACATTTTTAGTACAAAATGTCAGGGAAAAATATTTGTTAAATTCATGTGCCACTAGGTGGCAGCACATGCAAACATTTTCCCTAATCGGTATTGCGGAAGGATTTCTTTTGGTTGGCATTTTAAAACCTTTTTGCTGTAAATAAGTCTCTGCCATTCATGATCATTTCAATATAAACTTTCATTACACCATCTATATAGAAGCACATTCTCACTCCTTACATTCCCAGAGGTATTATTATTATTAGGCTAATACTATTATATTTTTACTTAAGAGGTAGGCCTATTAATGTAGAGTATTAACATGAAATGTTCCCGTTATTCCCGTGTGCAATTTCAAGCACAAGTATTTGTCTAAATATGTTTTTAAGCCAGTTTAACGGCATAATACCAGGACATAATATGCTTGTTGCTTGTAATATCATTACTAATTCAGTGCAGGTTCTTCTCCTTTTCCCCTGTTTCAGCAGATGATTGTGTGTTTTTGGGAACGAGTCCAGATCAGCCACTGGCTCTCCAGGCTTTGGCCCACAGTCATCCTTAAGGAATATGGCCACATGCTTTTACTGACATCATTTGCGAGAAAATGGATTTCAGGGCACGGCTCGAAAGTGACACTCGGTTGGGTGATTTGCCAAAAGATGCTCGTTTCTTCGCAATTCCAAAAACATGGAGGCCAGAGATCACACCAAGGAAATTAATCTTTTATTTCATTAAAGTCGCACGAAAACGGAAGTTGTGATAGTCTTTTCTTCCTTATTGTGACATATCTGACTTCTCAAATAAGAAAAAAAGAAAAAGAAAATAGGCTTGATTTGTCCACTGGGAATTGATTGGATGGTGAGTGACAGGTTGCCCCGCCCTCACGCCAGTAAACACGTCGTCAGGGATGTGCAAAAGGGAAAGGAAGCTATTTTGATTAAAGAATACCAGAGTAGGCCTACATGAGAATAATAATAATAATGATGTGCATGAATAAATCATTTATAATAGCCTACATACTGCAATATTCCATACAAAAATAAGAATTGTCTTTTTTGATTTCATATTGACTTTGGAGGAATGACAATTCTTCAAATACATCAAAATATGCTTTCTTTCTTTCTTTCTTTCTTTCTTTCTTTCTTTCTTTCTTTCTTTCTTTCTTTCTTTCTTTCTTTCTTTCTTTCTTTCTTTCTAAATAAATAAATAAATAAATTAATTAATTAATTCATGTATTAATTCATAAATAAATCGCTAAATGAATATTCTACAAAAAAATTATAAATAAAATATCAATATATTTTGATAATTTATTATTATTATATTTTGTTTGTTTTAAAACATTTACTTACAGAATGAAAGTGAAAAAGCGAAGGTTCAGGGACAAACATTAGGCCTACATCACATTTGAATTCAGAGAAAGAGAGAAAGGAAAAAAAACAAAAATACAAACAAAAATAAAACTAAATAAATAAATTAGGAAGTATCAATTTAAAACAACCCTCCCACAAAGCTTAATACATATGTATATAAATAAATGAACATACATTTAAAGTTTAGTAGCCTTATTATATTCAGGGTATATTCAGGGGAAAAACGAGGACAGTGTAGCCTACTGCGCGAAGGGGAGGGAGCGGGCGCCATGACAACGCCCTCAAACCAATAACGTAAAGCGATGAAGGGCGTCGTAAATACTGACGGCTCGATGTTGGAAAGAGTCGGTCGCTGTGGATCGTTGTTAGTGCTGGAGATCAGCAGTAGTGTGTGTGTGTGTATGTGTGCGTGCGTGTGTGGAGACGCTCGATCAAACTCTTGCTATCAGTAGATAGGGATAAGAAAAAGAGTCCTGCTCTAGAAGTCTTGTGAAGTCGAGTGATTCATTTAAGTGATTGAGAATTAGAGGCTTGACCACTGTTTATGTCTCTCGCTAGGTTGCTAACTGGCTGATCCCCTAGAAAGCCCGTCTGAGTTTGTCTGATGTGAGGATGTGAGCCGCCGAGCGTCTGGGATACAATGGTTTTCGTGTGTCTTTTATCGGAGCGTTTCACGCGCTACAGAGTAATATCAGCGCGAGCGCTCCAGCCCGAACAATGATTCAGAGTAACCGATCCTGAGACTCGCTCCTGCAGGACTGACTGAAGAAACTCTCTCAGGTTTGTTTCCAGCTTTTCTTCACTGTCCTGTTGAAACGTCTGTCGTCCAGTCAGCTTACGTCTTGTGGTCGTTTCTTAGATGTAGAGAACAAACTCAGTTTCTGGGCACAATCTTCATTTTTTTGTCATTGAAAACCTAAAAAAAAGTACTGGACAAGGTTTTAACTGTTTTTGTGTGTGTGTGTGTGTGTGTTTTTAGTTTTTAGTATTCCTATACTAAATACACGTCTATAGTGAAAACATATAAAATAGTGTTGTCTGAAGAGTTATAGAAAAGCATTGGTCAAAAGATTTGGGAGCCCACGTAACAAAATAAAAATGCTCAGTGTTGTTTTTTTTTCTTTTCTTTTCTTTATTCTTGTTACACAGATTGAAATACGTTTCATAAAAATAAATGTGTAAGAGGAAATATCAAACTCTTTTTTTAATTAAACACACTCACTTATTATAAGACAGACAAACTGATGTATCATGTCTTGCTATCATCTTGTATTCTGAAACAGCACAGCTCAGGAGATCATGAAGTAGGTTTCATATTTCTTGGCACTGATTTGACACTTGAAATAACATGATAGGATTCAGCTGCTGACCTCACAGCAGTCTCAATGATCTCTGGATTATAATGTGATTTAGTAAACATTAACACCCATATGCTTATCGACCAAGCCAAGACTTTTCCAATGTATGGGTAAATGTTGTGTTTATCCTATTAAACGGGACAAGCGTATACAGATTTTACAGTTTTGTGTCTTCATTTCTTTCCATATCGTTTTAACTTCACCAGTGAGTTTTATATGGTTCTACAGTCTGACAAATTAACAGTTTTTTAAATGAATAAATAAGGCTGTCAAAAATGCAATTTAGCATGTTACAGGACATATTTGTGACCATGGACCATACAATTAGTTATAAGGGTCAATGTTTTTAAATTGAGATGTATACATCACCTGAAAGCTGAATAAATAAGCTTTCCATTGAGCAAGATACATTTATTTGAAAATCTGGAATCTGAGGGTGCAAAAAAAAAAAAAAAAAGCTGAATATTGAGAAAATCACCTTTAAAGTTGTCCAAATGAAGTCTTTAGCAACGTGTATTACTACTAGTAATACGTTTTTGATACATGTATGGGAGGAAATGTACAATATATCTTCATGGGACATGATATTTACTAAATATCCTAATGATTTTTGGCATAAAAGAAAAAACGATAATTTTGACCCATACAATATTGTTGGCTATTGCCATGAATATACCTGTGAGATTCATGGCTGGTTTTGTGGTCCAGGGTCACATTTGAGAGAATTTGAGAAGTTCTGTACTGCATTGTAACTTGATCATTCATTCGTCAGGACACAGAGTGTGTGTGTGAAAAGCCACACCTGTATGATCAACCGCAAGTGGAGACACGAGACGGTTTATTAAGCCTTATTTTTAAAGATGCATCTGGCGTAACCCCCAGTAGTATGAGAAACAAGCCTTTATAAATGCGAGTTTTCATTCACCCTCCTAATGAATAAAGACATCATGTTGGTGGCTGACAGGAAAAAAGTTTCTATTCACGTAGCAGTTGTGAACACAATGCGAACATTGTGTCTGATTAAACTGTTTCACTTGTTCGATTGTCTCGACTCATTTGCCTAAAGAACTTGCTTGCTTTGGGATTAGTGTTATTTCCGTGGGAGTTGGTTCGAAATCTCTAGTACGAAAGCCTTTAGAGAAGCTAGAGGTGTTGTAACCACATCATTGAGTTGATTCATATGTCAATTTTGAATAAGAATGTGGTTGATCATTAATTTAGAGTGGTTTTTATTTGTTAGTGTGTGAAAGAAAATTTGTTTCCATTCATCATTGTCTGCGCGGGTTGCTGGATTGAGGCGGCTCAGTTGTGGATGACTGTTTTTGTGATCAAACATTATTGACTCCTGCAGTCGATAACCTTGGCAACTGCAGTTCTTCACCCGGGTGCCTGCAGCTCAGCATGTGCAAAGCTAATGACAAGGCCATTGTGAAATGCTTAATGTAATGGGAATAAAGTTAACAGAATGCACACAGTACAGTCTCAAACTTGGACTCAAATTATTATGGATTACGGCCTGGCTACTGCATTTCAGCAATATTCAACATCTCTAGTTATCTGTTCATTCTTAAATTATTCCTTTTTTTCAGTCAGATAAACCGTTATTTGAGTTTAAAACGGCCAGTGTTACCATTTATACAGTCGGCATGTAATGAATAAAAAAAAAAAAAAAAAAAAAAAAAAAAAAAAAATATATATATATATATATATATATATATATATATATATATATATATATATATGTATATGTATATGTATGTATGTATGTTATTGATCTTGCTGTAAACAATTCATCCTTGGTAAATGGTAAATGGACTGCATTTATATAGCGCTTTCGACAGACCCTATGGCCATCCAAAGCGCTTTACATATTGCCTCACATTCACCCAGTCACCGATCCATGCACTAATAATAATAATAATGATAATACATTTATTATATTTTGGTAAATGATAGATTTGTTGATGTATATAAAATATTAGTGCTTCCAGTTGGTAAATAAAAAAATAAAAAAAACTTTAATCATGATTTAAATACATTGGCGTTTTAATATTTTTAAAATGTAATATTTTCATAATTTACTCTCCATATTAATGTAGAAACACCTTAAACACAGTTTATTTTAAATATATATATTTTTTATTTAAGTGAACTTAAGCAATCTTCACATTGTTCATTCAAGCATGAAAGAGAACTTGATTCTGGCTGTCTGTGTGCACGTTAGTGCCACGCTTTTGTGTGTGTGTGTGTGTGTGTGTGTGTATGTGTACTTGAATGGTTTAATCATTTGCATGGAGCGTGTGATCATATAATGTAACGCTAGCCCAAGATGACAAAAAAAACAACAACCGGATACTGCAATTATAATTGTCGTGTTAACGCATGCAATTAATTTTTTTAATTTGAACACGTTAAAAAATATTTAACTTGTTAAAATTAAAACTATTGCATGCGTTAACATGTTAATTTGGACAGCACTATTATATAAATAAGATCAAATACTAAGGATGGGTAGGTATTAGGAGTGTAACAATATATCGGTAATCTATCTATCTATATATATATATATATATAATCGCGGTATAAACCGATATGTATCGGTTACAAACAATATGATTTGCGATATACAGTCGTTTCATCCAAGGCTCAAATTGCTGTATTTATAAGGTATAATTCACCCAGAAATGTAAATTCTGTCATCATGTACTCACCCTCATGTCATTTTGTTTCACTTTCAAAACATATTAAGATATTCTTCATTTTAAAGGCATTGTAAAAAAATAACTAATCATGGTGTAATCCAAATTCAAGTCTTCTAAAGAGTGACTTTATATGATGAACAGATTTACAACCACATACACACTGTAGTAAACACGGATGTTCAAATGCTTGCGCAATGTGAAAACAACAAAAGAGTGAGTAAATGCAGAAAAACACTTCTCAAAGTGCAGACATGATTTAAACCAGACTTGTAATAACCACTCTGTGTTTGTGCATGCCTTTCGAGTGTGTGCGGCTGTGCACACATATAACCATGCGCAAGTACCGAATTGAGGATAAAACTTAGAAATGAATCCACAAAACACGTGCATGCTGAATAGGGCTGGGACAACGCGTCGACGTCATCGATGACGTCGACGCAAAAAATACGTCGACGCAAAATATGCGCGTCGATTCGTCAGACTCAAAATAAAGATGGCGGCGCCGGAGAGTAGTAGCAACCATAGATGTACATAATAAAGTATATTATGTAATTAAGTATATTATTTATTATGTATATCTATAGTAGCAACACGAGTGGCTCTCAGACTTTCAGAAGTGCAAGGCTTGCGGGTTGTCCACAGTCTATGGGGTTGGCGCGCGGTGCGCACGGAGCATCACAGGCATGCGCGCACGCGTTTTGTTGTCACGGCTACATAAACAAATTTCTGCACACAGGAAGACAGATGTTTTGGTAATATTTGATCTATTTTAATCACAAAAACAAACGTTTGCATCAAGTGAAAGCATCGGACACATTGACGTTACCTACATAATAAGCTGTTTTAAATTTAAAATGTTCAATGTCTTATCGCGCTGATGTGACCGAGGGTATCCATCCTCTAAGTGAGCAGTTTCATCCCAGGACTATTCCGGTTTTAAATGGAATATTGGCGCCCGTAATGCACTCTACATGTAACTTTTTTCACTGTCATGCCGCGGATGCGCGTGGCGTTTCTGTTGCGGATCAGCCACGGGGCTGCATGGCGTTTTCTCTGCCTTTGGACACTAGAAGCGTGTCTGACGCGGCGCTGCTGCTGCTATTGATGCGGAGGGAAGCCCTATTCCTAATGTTAAACATAAATAGCCTACTGATACAGCAAAGAAAACGTCGGGAGTAGCCACATATCTATGGTATTGACGGCAAAATAGGCTACAGAATATTTCGTTCTGTATTGACAGTTGCAATATTTCAAAATCGATAATTGACGTTTTTTATTATTACAATTAGGCCTATATATTTGCATTTATGTAAACCTACAGACTTTCAAACATGAAAATGTAATTTAATAATATGTATTCGTGTCAAAATGATATATAAACATCTTTTCCTATTCTATTTTGCCCGGAGACGCTCCCAACACACGTGAAAAATAGGCGCTCTTCTATTTCCAGCATGCACGCGTTTTCCGCGCGTCACAGGCAGTGTGCAAACTCCAACCTGTTAACATGTGAGCCGAAACAAAAACGGACACGCCACGCAGCCGAGACGCTCACGCTTGCAGTGTGTCCCCGGATTTGATTAACCAACTTGTTGATATTTAATCGATGGGCATAGCCTGTAGGCTGAGTTGCATACATAGAAAAATCGTATAATATGTTTCTTTGTTGTAGGTTAATACTTATTTATTTGTGTGTGTGTGTGTGTGTGTGTGTGTGTGTGTGTGTGTGTGTGTGTGTGTGTGTGTGTGTGTGTGTGTGTAGCCTACTTTATGTTTTCAAGGTTTTATTGAATGCATTGCTCTTGTATAGTCTTACTTTGGAATTTTAAGAGCAATAAACGTATATTGCAATGTTAAGGAATTCGTTTTTTCATTCAGATAATTAAAACATAATGTGTAAATTGCTATTAGGCAATTAATGGGGAGATAATCGGTAATCGAATCGAATCGTAACCGAATCGGACAGGAAAAATTAATCGTTAGATTAATCGATGCATCGAAAAAATAATCGCTAGATTAATCGTTTGAAAAATAATCGTTTATCCCAGCCCTAATGCTGAACCTTGGGGCCTGGTCTGTATAGATCACGGACTACACTGTAAAAAAGAAATTCAGGCCCTAATTGAACATTTTCTGATCACATCTAATTTTTTTTTTTTTAGTTGGCCAAATTGAATTTCTGTGAATAAAAGTGCATCAATTCAGTCACTAGAAATTTTTCAATTGGGGCCGGAATTTTTTTTTTTTTTTACAGTGTAGCTATGATCCATTAAACTCCTAGTATCGAGTAGAATATTGAGTGGAACATCACACAGTGATAACAGCTAAAGTGAGAGTGGAAACTAAGCGCTGAACACTGAGGGGAGGCATTTTCGTCTTATGTTTTCATCTGTTTTCTATTTCGGTCAATGATCGTAAAAAAAAATTCCGGACGATAATGTTTCGCAGATTAAATTTTGGTGCTTCCCTACTCCCTACTAAAACAAGGAAGTGTTGTGAAAATGACGGGATTCTATACCAAAATGGGTCCAGGTGAGGGGTTTAAAAAGTATGAAAAGCATTAATTTTATTTGGAATATGTACTGCATCATTCACAATATAAACCAGAATGTGAATTTAAAAAAAAGTAATGAATTAGTTTTTTTTTACACTGACTTCAAAGGGCAAATAAATATATGACTCACTAGATTCTCAATGTATCATATATCAGGAGCGAAATCCAGTGCTGGCTAATTATCTGTTCTCCGTACTCAGAGTACCTCCTCGGAGCCAGTTTGTTTATTTGCACTGACTGTTCTAAGATACTGTTCAACTCTTTGTTTTGGCACAGTCTGAGCTGCTTTTTGGTGTTAAGCAGTGTTCGGTGGCCCGCAGGCCTGGGCTTCCTACTTTCCTTCTTCGCCTGAGCGGTGGATGAGATACTTGATGGGTAATAGAGTGGTAATTCAAAACAGAGGCCTGTGGGCAGGATGAGGTTTGTTGGAAACAAACATTTCATCATTAAAGTTAGTGAATTTAACTGCCTGTGAATGGGCAGATCATTGTCTTCCTGGCTGCCATTGTCTTGTATGGGTCAAATCCACCTTAATTAACCCCAAACTAGAGACCAGAAAATAATTTAGTATTGTCATTAATAGAACAGTGGGGTGCATATATACCTCTGTTCAGTGTTTTTTATATGAGATATTCACACAATTTTTGTAGTTTTTGTCACATGGCCTTAAAGTCAATGTGAATTGACATTTGTAACGTGATAGACGCCATGTGTAACTTGTTTTTTTATTTTATTGTAGTAATCTGACCAATAATTTGACATGTAACACATAAAGTAAATGTAAAAATATCTAGCTTCCGCTAGATTGCCTTCCATATTCAGCTTATGGAAAAAGCAATATTTTAAATTAGTATTTTTCTGTTTTATCGGTTTAACACAGCAAGATAAATCTCCCCTTAGATCTATGGAAGAACCCCGGGGAACACATACCCATGGCCGGTTTTGGGATTGTATTCACGTGTTAAAGGCTTTTAAAGGGTTAGTTCACCGAAAAATAAAAATTCTGTCATTAATTTCTCACCCTCATGTCGTTCAACACTCGCACTCGCGACCTCCGTTCAGATATTTTTCTTGAAATCCGATGGCTCAGAAAGGCCTCCATTGACACCAATGTAATTTCCTCTCTCAAGACCCGTAAAGAAACTAAAGATGCCGTTACAAAGTCCATCTCACTACAGTGGCTCTACAATAATTTTATGAAGCGACAAGAATAGTTTTTGTGCACAACTAAATAACGACATATAGCTATGGGCCGATTTTAAAACAAAGATTCAAACCGTTATGAATCAGCATATTGATTTATGATTTGGATCACATGTCAAACCTCCAAACTGCTGAAACCATGTGGCTTTGGTGATCTGAATCATGAATAGATACACTGATTCATAACCGTTCAAATCTTTGTTTTGAAATTGGCCCATCACTATATAAGTCGTTATTTCTTTTTTTTTTTTTGCGCACAAAAACTATTCTCGTCGCTTCATAAAATTATTGTAGAGCCACTGTAGTGAGATGGGCTTTGTAACAACGTCTTTAGTGCCTTTTATGGGTCTTGAGAGAGGAAATGACATTGGTGTCAATGAAGGCCTTTCTGAGCCATCGGATTTCAACAAAAATATCTTCATTTGTGTTCCGAATATGAACGGAGGTCTTACGGGTGTCAAACAACATAAGGGTAAGTAATTAATGACAGAATTTTCATTTTTGGGTGAACTAACCCTTTAAGGGCTTTCAGCTTGAAATATGAGTAGCTGATCATTTACCAGTGCCATAAACCATTTGGAAGGTTTGTAAGAATGTTTGAGAAGTAAAATCTAATTCCGCTGTCATTTTCGGTTTGCGCGAGTCTTGATCTGAATCACCCCCAAAGGCTTATCCTACTGAAGTCTGAAATGAGCCCTATAAATGTCAAAGTGAAAGAATCAGCAGGAACCTGTGCAAAATGCTTTTGCTTTCCCCACCAAACCTTTCAACATGTCAATCATTTAAAAAAAGGCCCCTGCATCTCGAAATATTATGATTGAGTTTCCGTGACCGTGGGTGGACATGGACCTGACTGTTGGAGCGAGAACTCCTTAATCTGGTGCGGTGTGCGGCAGGCAGCCCATTCAGTGAAGCTTGTTTGCTTTCGCTCTGCCAATCTGTACTCAAACCAACGACGGTGCATCACATAAAGCATGGCTTTCCTTGACTGCCTCATTTTTCCTGAAGTGAAATGCACACAGTTTATCTTTGTCTCTGCTCAGTGAGTGAAAAACTATGGATGTCATTCTGTTAAATGGCACGCAGTGATCATATCGTGTTCAGTTGTTTTATGAACATTCAGTAAATCTCGCCCTCTGTAATAGGCAGTATGCACATTCTTTTTATCGAGATCTGTGTTAGCCTCTTCCTTTCGCTGCATTGCAAATGTCCACCCCTTAATTGCTACTATATACGTTCTAAATCAATCCAGTTATGTTTCATCCTCATTGTCTGCAGTTATTTCCATCTTATGTTTATGCCCATCGAACATGAATAGTCAATTTATTTAGACACCTTCAAACATTTCTCACATTATCAGTTTATTTGCTATTGTTTAGGAAATGGTAATAAAATATGACAAGAACTCAGGTACACTGTCAGAACAAATTAATCTTGATAATTTCATAAAACTGATAGAAAGGTATGTAATGGATTACAAATAAGCTGTCAGCTGTTTAATTTAAGGACACAATCTGATAATACCAATTGAGGTCAACCAATTACCAAGCGATGCTTAATTTTATTCAGTCTAAAAGGTGGTGTAAAATGTGACATTAGCAATTAAAGAAAAACACTTAAGCAAATAATGGTCAGTTTAAAAGGTCTTACTAATTTTGTCCCACATTTGAATACTTTTTACTGGTAGCAATGCTGTATGAAGAATGTTTGGGTATAATATGTCACAGTTTACTTTATTTTGATATCCTCACTTACATAAATGGACTGTAGTGACCTGCACCCACTAGTAAAAAAAAAAAAAAATCTAGTGTCTGAATATTTTTTGGTTTGACTGTATACCATGTTACATGTCCAAAACACAAGATTGTACTTTTGGTTCCTAATGGTTTAAGTATGTTACTCTCAAGACAGGAAAGAGAACTGCTTTTTCAATGGTAATGGTGGAGGAAGAAGAAGAAGCCTATTTTTAGGGCTATTAAAATGTTTCACATTTCCAGTAAATGTTTTGCATTGCATCACTTTAACTTTTCTAATGAGATTTGCAAAGTTAAACATCCAGGCAGTAAGAATTTGCAGAGAAAATTTTCTTAATTGTCAGATGTCAAAATGCCAATTCTAATGATCCCTTTGATTTTGAGTCGAAATATAACCATGAGTTTAGAAGGATTTGCCCTTAAACGTTACTCTCTGATAGGGGCGTTTGAGAACTGATATGAGTTATAATTTCTGGTGCAGATTTTCTCTTCTATCCCCCCAGCAACTTAGATCTCACTAGGTCAATTAAAATGCACAGAAATTCGTCAACATGCTCGCTAATCACACTGACTCGTCTACTAATGAGCAGAGCTCTCGAAAACCATCGCTTTTAATAGGCATGGTGTAATGAGCTTTAATTGAAAATGGCCCATTTGCATGGTAAGCGGCCATATAAAGAATTTGGTGCTAAGGGTCTGATTTCCGGCATTGAAACTGCACTTGGGTGGTAATGTAATAGCATGTTTTAACATTGTATAAAAGGGACTGAGTATTAGCATAGCGGCACATGCAGGTGTCCGCCTCGTATGCCTGATTTGCATGCCTGTCGATGTGCTTCATCGGCATCAGTGAAACCCCTGTGTCAGATACAGTGACATGGTGCTCTATACAGCGCCGCTTTGCCTCCCCACATTACCTTGGTGACTCCAGGCTTTTTTTCAAAGAGAAATCTTCAAAGAGAGATTAAAACTTACCAGGGCAACTCTGATCAAAGGTTAAACTATGCTCAGCACGACTCTTCTGGTAATACACAGAGGGGAGCGCATCTTTTTGAAAGCAGAAAGTCTCACTTGATTTGCAGGTGACAGAAACAATCACAGAGCATTTTTCTTTTATTGTTGACGAGCTGTGTTATAAACTATTTCTTTAACATACTTCGTTTCAAAGAGGCCATATCTTTCTAAACTTTTTAAAACGCTGATTTTTGCCTCTGTTTTTTTAACATTATTTTTATCCTTAGTTGTTAGGAGTTATTCTGAAGGAAATATGAGCCAGCACAGTCTGGTACAGAGCGTCTCAATGTTTATTGGTCTGGCAGAAATCCATCTCGTTACAGTTCGGAAAGCAATGCATTCGCTCAAATGACTTGAACATTTCCAATTTGTTAAACATTTTGAAACAACGCACAATCTTGGTTTTGCTCAGAGGTTTATACCCTGGGAAAGGAGAAGTTTCAGGTTAGGAGAAATGGAAAGTAGCTGTTCAAATAGTGTAAAGTTGTCCGTAATAAGAAATTGGCCTGTTTTTTGTTCCATGCTGTAGCCTTGGTAAAATGCAACTTAATGTAATATGTTTGATCTTTCTCTGTGCTTTTTTTGCAGGCAAGCTTTATGTGCATTGGCACAGAGTGCTCCAGAGCAATGGCTATGAGAATGTCTTAGCCCAGCGAGCAGTTGCAAGGGGGGACTCTGCTTGTTTCTCCCCCTATGGGAACTCCAGGTGATGAGCCCGCACCAGTGATGGGGATCCATTGAGTCCTGTCCCTGACACTATTCATTGCCCTTTCCCCCTTTACCCTTTACCCCTGCCCTGCCTGGCTAGTGCATGAACATGCTGCGCTTCCTCCCTCTCAAGCTTGGCCGTTTGTACCGGTGTCTGAAGCTTCTCTTTGTCGTGGGGCTATTTGTCATCTTACTGATGAACACGCACAACCTCTTCGCCTCTTTCCAAAAGAACGAACTCACCGACCGAAGGTTCATCAACCTCAACAAGTGCCCAGCCTGCTTTGGCACCAGTTGGTGTCGCAAGTTCATGAACGGACAAATATCTTTCGAGACATGGGGTCGCCTTCGCTTCCTGGATGTCTTCAATGTGAAAAATGTTTTCTTCGCCCAGTACGGGGAGCCTCGTGAGGGTACGCGGAGGATTGTACTCAAGCGGTTGGGTTCCAACCAAGAACTTGCCGATATTGACCAGAAGATTTGCAAGCGGGCAACAGGTAGGCCTCGTTGTGATCTCATCCAGGCCATGTACAAGACGGAGTTTGCCCGACTTAATGGGGACGTCAGACTCCTAACTCCAGATGTGGTGGAAGGCTGGTCAGACCTTGTTCATTGTCCGTCCCAAAGACTGCTGGACAGAATAGTCAGGAGGTATGCCGAGACAAAGGACTCTGGAAGCTTCCTTCTCAAGAACCTTAAAGACACAGAACGGATGCAGCTGTTGATGACCTTGGCTTTCAATCCAGAGCCCCTAGTACTTCAGGTAGGTTTTTTTCATGTTGTCTACTAACCCCCCTCTCTCAGACACACTCCTTAGGTCTCTAATATATTGTCTGTGTTATAAAAGCGAGATCATAACGTATGCTCTTGAATTGCCCTTGATAATTCTGCCAGTGGAATGGAACCTGTCAGTTTGGTGGGCTGCAAATAGGCTAAAAAATGCCGCTGTAAATTGTAGGGTGTGCTACTTTCCCTGCCTCTCTGTTTCCATTCCTGGCTGCATCTTTTTTTGTAAGCCACAATTCTCGAGTTTGAAGTCCTGCCCCTGTAATCCCGAAGGACCTCAATTGGGAAGTGTTTAATTGCAGCCTTATAGTCCAAAGCTGATGAATTTGTCTTGCCTTGATACGCATTTTAAAGAATTTTAATTTAAAATCTGCAAACTGTTAATGGCCATTACAAATGTATTCTTAAAACGATGCTTATCGCCCCATGAGCTCATATATATCATGGAATCTGCCTTGCAGAATAGTCTGATTTCCATTTAGCACAGTTAAAAGGTACATCACTGTCATTTGTACTGTTTTGGCCTTTGTATCAGTGTATTCTCTCCTGATGTACCATGCTACTTTCCATTTTGACATGACAATGATAATAAGGGCCACTGTCTTACCACTTTTCTATACTGATTTACAATTGGACAATCAATTTCAATTTCAGTTGTCATTGACCGCAGCTGGTAAATGCCCAGAACAACAAAGTAACACAAGCCCTGTGAAGACATTCAGTGTCTTGCTGACCTCTAATCTATCACAAGGTCCTGACACCCTCTGGCATTTGCTAGACAAAGGGGAGATCTTCCCAATCTATAAAATCTGATTAGTGTTGTGTGTGGTCCCTGTCATTCGGCACCCTCCTCCTTTGTCTATCTGTTTGTTTCTCACTCCCTGTTGCCTCTTTTCCAGTGCCCTTCATTCTGCTATCTGGATAATTCCATCAAGTTCTTAATGCCATTACATAGCAGTTCAAAGCACCCTGTGATTTATAATCCAATCCCTGGGTCCACTTCCAGGACATCATCTCCTTCCATCCATCTGTGAATCGGCCCATCATTATTCTGTTTGAGCTGTTCTTGCATGTTTTCAATGCTCATAAATAGTTAATTCTGTGCTGAACTTGTGAACTGTTTGCATGGGGAATCCTTTCCCCCTGGAAGTACTGGATAACCTGAACTCTCAAAGCACCAAAACAGCTTCCTGGAGACCCTGAAGGGTGGCTTATTGCCTTCCTTACACAAGAAACACCATAATGTTTCAGGAATAGAAGAAAATGAGTGGTTGTGCACTCATAAAGAATTGATGGCAACTATGCAGCGTGTATTCCAAGATGTAGAAGATGTTCTTTTTGTTTTATAAGGCTGGAGTTTCTTTGTTGTTTTAAGTAGAAACGTCCTACTTAACGAAAACTACTGTGGTGGATCAGTGATGGTATCAGATCATATATTAGCATATTTAGACTAGGGATGGGACGAAATATCGTTTGACAAAATTTCGCGATACAAAACGTGACGAAACGCATCAAGGTCGAAAAAAAATGGATCGCGAAATAAAGATAGTTGGCACTGCTGCATGATTTGCGTAGTATAAAAATAATTTAGTGTATTGTGTGTGTGTGTGTGTGTGTGTGTGTGTGTATGGGGCAGACATAACAAAACGCAGCGCGCATTTTCTGTTTGATCTGAGGCATAGTTGGAAAAAGTGAGAGCAGTCAGACGCAAAGGATGCAACAGCAAACATTAATAGGGAAAGAAAAGGGTTGACATTAGCATTAATATTCTAAACCAAAAATGCAGTTATTGCCTACATAAGCTACCATATTCTCTGTTTAACTTTTATAAGACTCCAGAAAGAAAAGTGTGTTTTTTCACTGAGCACATTCTCTGCAGTCTGAGCGCGATGCACTGCAGCTCACTCTCGCTCATGTCTGAGGTAAATCATTAACACCATAACCCCTTACAGAACACGTGTTTTATTGAGCTAAATACATTACAATCGGCTAAAACTAATGCACAGGTTACTTTCCTGAACAAGCGCGCTTCCGAGTCGTCCGTGTTCTTCACACTGTCCACGTGAATCACGGCCCAGTTCGGCGCGCACACGCAAAATACCGGCAGTTCAATACGGAAAGCGGATCTCTTAAAGGGGCCACACTATATTCCTCCTCGTGTAATATGGACCTCCTCCAGGTATGGTGTGGTTCTGGTTTGCTCACTGGTACACATTAACAATTTTTCATACGAACTTTTCCCTGTTCTGAATTAAACTGCCAGTGTAAAAACTCCCTTTATATTGTTAAAATGAGAGAAATCACTACTTACTCATTATTTTTAAGTTTAGGCTTAAGAGAACAATTTCTTAGATAAACATATCTATGACCTTTGATATGTCTAGTCTTCATGCTGTATTGATTATTATTGAATAAGTATGGTTTCACTAATAATAAATGTACATTTGCATAAAGCATGCATATTTGTCCATACCTATGTTGATTAGAATATTAAAAACTTAATTTAAACTTAATTTAAGATACATTTACAATTGCTAAAAAGGTGTGATTAAATTGCGATTAATCGCGAGTTAACTCATGACAATCATGCAGTTAATCGCTATTCAATATTTTAATCGATTGACATCCCTACAGTGCCCTCCACAATTATTGGCACCCCTGTTTAAGATGTGGTCGCAGACTTCTAAAAATTCTCCTTTTTTTTAAACAACATAGAACCAAAATGCAAAAAAAGAGAAAAATCCCACCTTTCGTTTTAGTACATTACTTTGGTGGTAAAAAAAAAAAAAATCACAGATTTGGAAAGACTTTTTTTTTTGATATCGTATCGTGACGTATCGTATCGTAACCCTGGCATATCGAGGTGCATCGTATCGTGAGTTTAAGTGTATCGTCCCATCCCTAATTTAGACATTCATTCATATACACGCTTGCAGATGCTGCTCTAATTTGGGCAAACTACAGTTTCATAATGGATAAACTTCAAGGAATCTTTTTCTTAAAGGTAGTTATTTACTTTAGGCGCTAAAAAGAAACTATTCACACAAGTCAGACAGAGAAGAGTTATTCTCGTTCTTTTGGTATTTTTTTTAAATTGTTTTAAACTATTAAAATGTATACAATTTTGCCTATAAGGTAAATTTATATTTTATTGTGTTTATATATTTTATAAATATCATAAAATCAGATAGGCCTTATTTTTGCATTGTAAATTGTCTAAATCGGTCTAAAACTGACATGACATTTTAAAAATAAAACGTGCATATCTCACCGTTTCCTTCAAACTCTATCCTTCAAATTCAATGGCAGCCTATTTTTCATAATATTGGAAAGACCACGCAAGTGGTTATCATAAGGCTACTGTCTGTCTGTGCACGACACCAAATGCACCTGCATGCTGAGGTTTTACTGCATCATCTGACATTCAAACCGACAATGGACTGTTCGGTCACAGAGTGATGTCTGTTGTCATGCAATTAAGTTGCTAAGCCATCTACTTTGACAGAGTAAGTGCATATCACTAATCATTATTCGCATTTAAATGTCTTCTCAAAACATGAGTTCTGCTATTTAGAACACATTTGAAAGCCAAATTATTATGCGCCAAGCAATCCTCGCTGTAGTTTAAACATTAAAACACAGAATGCTACGGGAAAAGTCCTCAAAAGTAGCTCATCAACTTACAATATTTATATTCAAATTTGTATAAAAATGTTGTAACTTCTGGAAAATGTAATTTTATTAATGATTAATAATTAATATTAATATCATTAATATTAATGAGAGAGAAAACATTTTAAAGGTGCTGTATGTAAGGTTTTGACTGTACTAAAGCATAAAAATACCATAATGTTTGCAAGGAATTTAGGAATTGTTATTTAGGAAACATGCCAAGTTTACATACATGTTATTCCGAAAAGCAATGCTACAGCTAGTTATTCTACTTTGAAAGGTGCGCTCCATGCCATAATGTCACGGTTTGTTTTGGTATGTTAGGCAACGAACACTGCCAGTTTACCCGACAGTATTTTGGCACTAAAGGTTGCCAGTTGGTGAAAAACAGCGTATTGCAGACATGGAAGCCAGGAATCAAACTGGGTCAGAGATCGCATTCTTCTAAAATCTCTATGAACGGAAGAACATTACAAAGCAAATAAATCAACTTACCTAAAAGCTGAGGAAGAGAGGGCGGAGCAAACTATCTTTTGAATTTGGACTGCAGTACCCATTTCATCCACTAGCTGTCATTTTCATACAGCACCTTTAAAATAATTATTTATTACTTTGCTCAATTCAGTAAAAGATTGCATGCATGGTCTAGACCAGGGGTGGGCAATTCCACTGTCCTGCAGAGTTTAGCTGAAATCCTAATCAAACACACCTGAACCAGCGAATCAATGTCTTCAGGATTACTAGAAGGCTACAGGCAGGTGAGTTTGATCAGCATTGGAGCTAAACTCTGCAGGACAGTGGCCCTCCAGGAATAGAATTTCCCACCCCTGGTCTAGAGTGTCCGTGCAGTTCACGTATATTTAAACTTAGTTTATTTTGTTTATATAAATCCCAATCTGTCTTCTTTTTTTTTCTTCTTTTTTTTCGTGCGCAACATTTATACATCAGGGCCCACGAGTTACGTAAGTCACAAAGAATTATTCTTTACAAAAAATCTGAACCGGTGTCACAGACCATAATAATGTCAGCATCACTTGGCCAATGAGTATAGTTTGGTGGAAGGCAGATAAATAGTTTAATAAATTGGGTGATAGGCAGCTCTTCACATGCAATCATATGGGGGATGTTTAATTTCATTTTTAACTCATTCCATTCCTTTTCATGTACACAACAGGTTAAAGGGATATTACACCCAAACATGAACATTTTATGTTTTTTTCTTCAGTCACAATCAACACAAATGAAGATTTTAAACTTCAACCGTTGCAGTAAAAAAAGTAAAACAATACATGCACATGTTAAAGGGTTCATTCCGTAATTTAGCATTAAGCTTTGTATTTAAACTGGGTCATTAATGCAGTAGAAATGTGAAATTAATTTTGAATTTGGTGGCTTCTAGGCTGAGAAAAGAAAAGTGTTAAAATCCTCTTATTAAAACTGCACTTTTAGTGTGGCCGTCCAAATTAGCCCAATTTAGCGATTAGTGGCAATCAACATTTCTAAATATCTGTTGCCAATACATCATTTTACACAGGAAAAGTCACAAAAAAACTTGTTGAGTGATGGCGCTAAACGCACGATCATCGTCTTAAAAAGTGAGTTAAAGATATTATACATAATATAATGCACACTTATTGATGTGTTTTTTCTTGATGTGAGTTTTTTTTAGGATGTATGGTTAGTTTAAAGGGGGGGGTGAAATGCTGTTTCATGCATACTGAGCTTTTTACACTGTTAAAGACTTGGATTCCCATCCTAAACATAGACAAAGTTTCAAAAACTAATGTTGGACGTTTGATGGAGTATTTCTGTGTTAAAAATACTCCTTCCGGTTTCTCACAAGTTTCGGCGAGTTTTTTTCGAGTATGGGTCGACTTGATGTTAAATAGAGCGGAAGGTCCTTGTATGGGCTGTACGGGCTCTTCTCCCGGAAGGGTGCGCGCGCGCGTGACTAGAGGGAGAGAGAGGAAATGCACGCTGTAAACAGTCTCTCAGGTGCAGATCCAGTCGTCCGTGAACACTTATGTCGCGCCGCGCTCCACTTTATTCCTATGGGTGACGTCGAGCGACTTCAACGCTTCAGCACAGCATTCCGGGAAGGCAGCGCTGCATTTGAACCGATTTGAACGCAGAAATGACGGGAAGCTTCAAGGCATCGCTTCAGTCGCGTCGCAAAGTGGATTTCCACGGTCACTGGTGTCACAGGACTTCACCAAATCATACCAAAGAAGTGTGTTTTTGACAGAGCGATCCTGCTTTGGAAGATGCCGGTGAGTAAATCAACTTCAAATGTCTCTGCTATTGGCTACCGTCGCATGAGTAAACATCAGTAAACGATACGATCGCGTGCGCTAACGGTTACTCCATTGTTGTTCTGTATAACGTTTCACTATTCTGACTCTGACGTGCAAAACCGTTTTGCTTGCTACCTCTAAAGTCTAGTCACATACAATAGTCCATAAACCGAATCATGTCCTCATAAACTGCACACAAAGGCCCCTAAATACAGTACATACCACAGAGACGGACATCCTGATGTTGCCGTTTCTCCTGTTCAATTTATTTCAGCCTCAGATTTGATTGTGGATCATTATCTGTATTAGCTGAGATAGATGGGTTTCTCCACGCTTGAGGACGTCACCGCTTTGCGCGCTTGTGATTCTTTAGCTCCGCCCACACGATACGCCTCCAGGCGCTCGGTTTTTTCCGAAAGACTCGGTACAGCCCATATTTCTTTTATAAATATGATAAAACTAAAGACTTTTCGGAGATATGAAGGATGCAATACTACTCTATAGGTACTCAAGATTGACATGAGATTGACTGAAACTGAGTGTTTCACCCCCCCTTTAATGAACAGTTAAGTTCCATTGGAAACCAAATCTATATTTATTGCATTAATACCATTACTTCAACTAAAGCTACCATGAAGGAAGCCTATAATTACAAACTAAAATCGCTGTGATTGTTTCCTACTTCTAAAGTAAGCACTCAAATAAATGTGTGAGACAAAGTTTCTGCGACAGCTCTCTGTATATCTTGGTCTATTAGCTATATCAGGGTTTTACCTCACGGCTCGCTTTATTTCATTCACTCCTTGGTTATAGTGCAATCAACTGCCATGCACTTTAGTTGAGAGATTCAGTAAGCGAGCGATTTTGGACACAGCAACAGAGTTGACACCAAGAGTCGATTCCTGTATTGGAGTTGACCCCAACTCTGGGGCTATTCAGACTCCCCATCACTAATTTAAAGCCACCAGACTACACAACACTATGGAGAGACGACTGCGCCGGCTGGTTTTGTCCCTCGCCATAATCTACTACATTGTGTGTATTGGCGAGCACCCATTGTTTGTCACTTCAAATGGCGAGCACCCATTGTTTGTCACTTCAAATGGAGGTGTGCATTAACATGCTCATCTCCGAAAATATTGCCAATGATCTATCAGGTAATGTCATGCACATAATGTCAGCACAGCTGACTACGACAGCTGGTTTAGTCCAAAATGATCAGTACTTAGCTCCAGAGTTTGTTTGAAAACGCACCGAGACCACCTCTTCAAGGAGATCTCGGTATGCTGATTTGGTCCGCTTTTGGTGGATATCTACATACCCTCTATGTAAATAATACATAAAATTTGTCTGAGGTCAACTAATGACGTTAGTTTGGTTTTTACATTCAAAAACATCATAATGAATAAGTAATAGGCTATTTTCTTCACTGGTTTTGAGGCTCTCTCCAAAACGCTGGGTTTTGATGGGCGTTATGCCCTGGAGACTTGGAAGTAAATGCCCACGGCTAGGATTGGATAAGAAATGCATATTTAATGAGTTTCAGCTCCGCTGTCATATCTATGCCCCTGTCAGTTCAGTTTACATGGGGGAGGGATGTTTTGAAAGCGGCAACCGGAATGATTCAAGTATGTCTTTATCAAACAAACACAATGATTTATTTCTCATCCAGCCGCAATTGATTGGACTATTATTTTTGTTGGCCCATACATGTCTGAGTCCAGCGTGCTAAAGGTATGTTCTGTTAGATACGTAAGCTAGACATAAGCAAAAGGATCTATAACAATGCAATACTATTACATATAAAAAAACATGTTTTACTCACATAAGTGTGTTGCACCATCCCTCCTGTCAGATCCAATATAGAAGAAACAGCGTTGTGTTTTAATCTCAATATGTCTAAAAAGGACGTTTTCAGCTCTGAAATGTACAGGATATTCTTATATTGCCATGACCTTTTATATATCAAAAGCTCAAGGGAAAGTTGATTTCTCAATTAATCACCCCTTTAAGCCATCAATAATCACCTCATTTTCTGAGAATGAATTCAAGCAGAACTTGTTTTTCTCCCACAAAACTTCTCACTCCCACTTTGTATTTTTGTAAAATACCATGACGCCATTCACCGCTGCTTTAGTTTCCGATCTACTCTGAGGTTTCTGGCAGTAAAGTGGCCCTTTCTCTCAGCTGTGTGAGAAACCAGCCCGTTTTAGTCAGTGGAAACCAATCCTCAGTTCTGTTGTAAGGTTGGCCCGCAACACGCTCTCCTTTTCTGTCCACCGAAATCATGGTGCTGCAAGTCACGTGGAAAGCAATTCTTCCCAAAGGAATACATATTTTTAGAAGGCAATATGATGGCCAGAAATAATGAATAGCATGTGATATGTGAGGCCTTTGTGTGTAAAAGGCCGGCAGTCCTGCCATGAAATGCTGAAGCCAACCGTTGTGTTTATTTTACACTATTCACATAAACGATCAAATTTTCCTCTTTCAACCAGCCATATTTTAACCTTTAAAACAGCATTACGCTTTGTTCTCTGCTGATTTCTCGAGTAGGTTGAAGAGATTCTGTGACCCACATTCTTTGCAGAGACGGTTATTAATTCACACTTTCATGAGCCAACGTTCCCTGCATTTTATCTTCTGTCTGTGAAGCTTTGATGCATGAGGTCATGTTCGATAGATGTAGAGGCTGGTTTGGGTGACCTTGCTCAAATTTAGCCAGGAGCATGGTATACTTTGTTAACAGCCCGCCGTTAGCATAGGCTCTGCCTGCTCAGCCAGCTTGACAACAGGACATGACAGGCATGTGGGGTTAACGCAGTCAAGGGTGCAACACTCGCCTTTGGAACGGTCGCTTGTCGAGACACTCCTCCCTGCACCTGACATATTTTGTAAGTTCAGCC
Organism: Pseudorasbora parva; assembly: GCF_024679245.1. Taxonomy (NCBI): domain Eukaryota; kingdom Metazoa; phylum Chordata; class Actinopteri; order Cypriniformes; family Gobionidae; genus Pseudorasbora; species Pseudorasbora parva. Next base: position 29,751,725 of record NC_090195.1, read on the forward strand.
ATAGAAAAAGTAGCAAAACGTTACTTCTGAAACCTCCCTCTGGGATGTAGAGTCAAAGGAGGACAGTTTTTTTTATAAATAAGAGCATAAAAAAAAAACTCTTGAAAGGTTTTCAGACATTAACATCATCAGCTCATTGGCAATTTTAGCTGGCTAATGCACTGCATTTGCTAATTTTCTTCTGGATGCATAGAACAGACTAGGGTTGGGCAACTCTGGCCCTCAAGATTCACCTTCCTGCAGAGTTTAGCTCCAACCCTGATCAAATTCACCTACCTGTGACTTTCTAGTACAGTCGCGGTCACACTAGACTTCGAGCTTGCAAAATTTCTACAGACACTGGAATGGTCGGGATGTCACAGCTTCCTTTCTATAAAGTTTCCATTTAAAATTAAAGTAAACATATGCAATTTACTCCACTTTGCAAAAAATGTGTGATCTTTCAATTCAGCCAAATTAGCCTTTTATTGGTCGCATGTCTTCACATGATATGAATGCTCCAAAATGTGACATTTTTGCATTAAGGATGTGCGAGACTAGCCGACTAGTCGATTAAACAATGCTACTGCTAGTCAAATATTAAGTTCTAGTCATTTACATTTATTTTATTTTATTTTTTATTTTTTATTTAAAGGTTCACTATGTAGTATTTTTTCAGTAAAACATCCAAAAACCACTAGGCCAGTGTTATATATTTTGTTCAGTTGAGTTCTTACAATAGGCCAAATGTTTCCAACTTCTTGTAAATTGTGAGAAAATTGCTATTTTAACCAAGGAGCCGGGACATCAGAGTAAACCAGAGTAAACCGGGACGTCATCTGTCAATTGCATCATATCTGCATTACTCTTAATTTCCGGTTTTATTTAGCAGAAACACTTTATTCTTAGCAGTGTGAACAAGTGTCACAGCAGCCCTTAAGCAAAAGCACAGAGTAATGTCATAAGATAATTTTCAACACACTCAAATGTATCTAATATGATAAACAGAGCTGCGCTACCTCATACTCATGATCGGAAAAGTGGAAATGGTGCCAGCGACTGTGTCCCGTCATAATGAAAGTCCCACTGCTCCCGAGGTGTGTTTGCTTTACAAACTCCAACATGATTTCTTCCCAAGTCCTATCCCAAATCTTTTCCACCGGCTGTGAGGTAAAAACCACATATCCCAAGATTCTGAGAACAAACTTGGCGTCATCAAACTACACCTTTGTTTTGAATAGGCGCCCTCTAGCAGATGAAAAAGTTACAAAGTGCAACTTTAATGTTTTGCTTTTTTTTATTTTTTTTATTTGACAGCTTTGACAGTTTTCTTCTGTCGTCATGTCTTAGTATATAAGAATTAAACTTCCTTATAGTTGCTTAGTTATTTCAACTAAATATCCAAATAAAATGTATTTATTAGGTCTTAATTAATTTTATCATCTTTAATACCGATCTGCCAACATTGTCGCTATATGATAAATTAAAATAAGATGATAACATTTTCTCCAGAACGACTGTATAGCCGAGTCAAATTTTGTTGCAGTAATTGTCCTGTTTAACACTGTGAAGCTACTTTGAAACAATTGTCATTGTAAAAGCGCTATATAAATAAAGTTGACTTGACTTGACTTATAGTCTTGTTATACTACTGGTTAGGAGCAGTGTTGGGGGAAGTTATTTTGAAAAGTAATGCTTTACAATATTGTGTAGACATGTATGTGTATAGTCCAAATATAAAGGCTCTTTCACACCAAATTTTAAATAATAAGGCTGAATGAAATGCTAACGCACACGTGTACAGTAGAGGGCACATCTCAAATTAACCTTTCAGCTGTGCTGGATTGCAGAAGAATAGGATGCAGGAGAAGAAAGTTCAACACTCCACTAAAAAATAAATCGAAATACATGTTTGCCTATGGTTTAACTTAATCATTGAAGGTCAGCTGCAGGTCAAAATAAGATTAATTTTCTAAAAATATTTGATTTATTTAACATTTAACTAATAGAAGTTTGTGTAGCATTGATTTTGCATTTCACAGATTATTTTTTATTTTTGCACGCCTCTGCACTTACTGCACTACCAGTCTATAAATGGGAAAACAATTTAACTTGTTATTTATTTGAAAAAGTAAATGATACACTTCTTGTAAATTTCAAAGTAATGTGTTACTTGCATAACTCAAGTTTCTCGTAATGTGTAGCCCTCAAAACTGGTTATGAGGGACAATATGGTATGACATTTTACATTGGATTAAAGGACAAACATTGAATAATAATTACTTGCCTTGTCAACAGCTTCTATTTCAGCAAACTTACTTTTATTTGAGTGAATATTTAATATTTAAGTTTTATTTGAATAAATGTCTATAATAGCTAACATTGCTTAAGTGAATGCTCAATTTTAATATACAGTGATCATAAGGCAGCTACATCACATGTATCTGACATATTTTTAAGGCTTTCAGATTATGATTTGAATGTTCATAGATGAAGTCTGTTTCAAAAAGGATCACATACATACTGTCTCTCTATTTCTGTTAACAGTAATTAAATGAATTGTTGAACACATCACTACTTGTGTTACGGTCTCAAGTGTTCACATGTTTTTGACTCAGTCAGTGGAATGAAAAGTGTAGAGCGGCTGCGCTTTTATTCTGATGACTTTGATTTATTTGTACAGGTGTGGAGCTAAACTCTTCAGCAAAGTAGATCTTGAGGGTCAGAGTTTCACGTTTCTCTCGTTGTTTTCAAAGAGCATATCTTCAACAAAAAGAATAGTTCACTCAAAATCCAGGATTTGTCTCGATCTAATTTAAGTGTTCACGTCAACACCTCTGCCAACCCTCTGGCTTTTTCAATAAAATGACAGAAATGCTAATAGACAGCAATTCAGCGCTTGAACTGTGCTCATTCTCCACACTTGTAAAAAAAAAAAAAAAGGTATCGGGTGTACACATTGGGAAGATCACGCTTGACCTATGAGGTTGTGAACAACCTTCTTGTGGACACTATTTGCAGAGCTGAACCAAGGCGAACTTTTGTTGTTTCAAAGGTATATTTAATTTTTTCAGAAAATGATTGATTGTTTCACTAGGGAAGACCCTTATTCGTTGGCTGGGGTCATGTGGAGCCATTTGTAGCCCCCTAAGCTGTATTTTAGACCGTCAAAATTGTCATAGGGGAGAGCGGGGCACAACCTAATGCTTTTTGACTTTCTCAGTTTGTGTAAATCCACTTGGGGTTCAGAGTATTTATTTTTTGGCACATACATTTTACACATCTAATACAATTATGTGGTTTTGTTTCTTAATAAAGTGTATACTTTTTTTAAATTGTAACATGAGGGGCACAATGTAACATGACCATTTGACAGCTTAAAATGTAAAAAACAAACAAAACAAAAAATACAATCATAGATAAATGAAAATATTTTGTCAATATTAGTATATTTTTAATGATATTTTGTCATTAAAAATATACTAATTTTTTTGTTTGACAAGAAACACATTGCTAAATACAGCTATACAGCCCCCCATAAAACATGTTTTTATTTCAGATAACTAAATAATAATATAAAGTGGATCAAGTACATCATGTGCAGAGAACTTCATATATACTGCTTTATGGGCTGAGTCCATTTTCATAAGCATACAGTCTACTTTTTTCCCTTCTTCTTTAGAATCTAGATTTTTCGACTTTGGTATTGTTTTTAAGATGCTTGTGGAGAAAATGAATGGGAATGCCAAGTTCTTTTTCTGCTCTGGTGGTCACATGCCTCCCACACTGTCTTGTATTGCTCTTTTGCAATCCAGCCAGCTATTAAAGCTCACACCTTCCAAATGGAGATATAGTCTGTCTAGTGTATGGTGGTCTGAGTACACGACAGGAAACTGTCTGCTCACCAAGTCTCTCTCACAGATGTTTCATAACTCACAAGACCCATTTTTAGATAAAATGAAGGTGTATTACATTTATTCTTTGATATTTTAGTGTACACATATTAGCTAACTCAATGGGACATCAATTATTTCCAGAATTCTGGGTAATCGTAACTATTTTGTATAGGGAAGACAGTTTTTGCCCAGCACGTGAATTTTAAATACATTGTTTCTGATGTTCTCTACAATTCTTGAATTTTTTAGGTCTGTTTCAAGGCATAGCCAGCTGCCTCACTGTCTGCTGCAATTATTTCTAAGAAAGCATCCTCAAAAAAGACAGCAACTTTGTCACTTTATCCTTGACTCTACTGTCTTGGATGAAGTTTTAAATTGAGTTTATCAAAATGCTTTAACAGTGACATGCAATGCAGCTCATTGGCCAAAATGTTAATAATTTTAGTGCCAACTCAAATGTATTTTATTTTATGTGAAATGGTGTTTGTGTCCAAAGTGACACCTATTTCTCTCAGAGAGGGATGACCCATAAAGCAGAAAGTTTCACTAATTAATTAAATTCTTAAAAACAACCATTTTAATATATATATATATATATATATATATATATATATATATATATATATATATATATATATATATATATATATATATATATATATATATATATATATATATATATATACACACACACACACAATGTATACACATACACACACACACTCACATATATATATATATATATATATATATATATATATATATATATATATATATATATATATATATATATATATATATATATATATATATACACACCACTGAGTATTGCATTGTTATAGAACATTTTGCTAATGTGTACGTGTCTAACAGAACATACCTTTAGCACGCTGGACTCAGACATGTATGTGTATAGTCCAATTAATCACAGGTGGATGAGAAATAAATCTTTGTGTTTGTTTGATAAAGACGTTTACGAACCCTGTGATCGGGAAAATCATTCCAGTTGCCACTTTCAAAACAATCTCTCCTCTCATGTGAACTGACAGGGAGCTTAAGCATATTAATTAAATATGCAAATCTTATCCAATACTAGCTGTGGGCGTTTACTTCCAAGTCTCCAGTGTGTCACGCCCATCGAAACCCAGCGTTTTGGAGAGAGCCTCAAAACCAGTGTAGAAAATAGCCTATTACTTATTTGTTAGGATGTTTTTGAATGTAATAACCACACGAACATCATTAGTCTACCTCAGACAACAGTATAACAAATTTAAAAAGCCAGTTCATGAAACCTTTAAAGGACAACTCCGGTGAGAAAGGAACCTAGGGGTAATTAACAGATGGTTACAGAGTAGATCGTTCTCTGGGATGCGTTTTAATGGAAATCGAATGTAAAGAGTTTTATCTTTAAAAACAGATTAGCTTATAACACTAGTCTATGGGGCACAGAGTAGTGAAATTAAATGGCTAGTTAATACCACTAACAAGGCTAAAAATAGCCTCACACTAACACAGTAGCATAATGAGGGTCCCTACATGCAAACCGAAGCATTGAGAACTTTGTAAGAGTACAAACAGTTTAATAAGAAGACAGTTTATAAACAGAGCGCATTTTGCGTTCACGAACAGGCGCCATCTTGGAAAACAGTCTCGACTCATCGAGCGACGAGAGCTCTGCTAAGTGATGAACTGTGACTTGAAATCTCATGGTCCGTTGTTTCCGGAAGAAAACACTGAACACAACAGAGAAAATAAATAAATAAAACTAAAAATGTCCATGTTATTACATTTCACAAACTTAATTCCTATCGACCAGCTCACTTAGAACAGCGCTCGTAGATCGATTCATCGAGACTGTTTTTCGAGACGGTGCCTGTCCGTGAACGCGTAAGGCACTATGTTTACAACGTATCTTACTGTTTGTACTCTTACAAAGTTCTCAATGCTTCGGTTTGCATGTAGGGACCCTCATTATGCTACCGTGTTAGTGTGAGGCTATTTTGAGCCTTGTTAGTGGTATTAACTAGTGATTTAATTTTACCACCCTGTGTCTACCCTGTGCCCCATAGACAAGCATTATAAGCTAATCTGTTTTTAGAGATAAAACTCTTTACATTCGATTTTCAAGAAAACGCATCCCAGAGAACGATCTACTCGCTGACCATCTGTTAATTACCCCTAGGTTCATTTCTCACCGGAGTTGTCCTTTAAACGATATTACTAACTAGTCAGCACATTTTATCATTGTTTATCGTGAAACTGGTAGTCGTTTCATCCCTTCTTAGCATGCTATTTCACTTAGTAAATAGCATCTACAGCTATTTGGACTTAGTGTAAATACCATCTATCTGTAAGAAAATATGCTATTTTTACTTAGCGCCAATAGCCGCTGGCTTTATTTACTCATCAAAAATGTGTTTAATTCCATGAAATTCTGCCTTATACAGTACATTTCATTATTTATGTCTGGATTCCATCTGCGTTTTCTGCTTCACGGAAATCACAGGGCCCTAATTGTGTCATTCTTACTTATTTTTAAATGTCTAACATGAACTTCTAAAACCCCAGTTGCCCGTGCTTGTTCACAAAGACCAGCAGACTGAGTACACTGAACTAAACCATCAGAGCTTTATCTCGCTCTCTCTTCACTCGTTCTTGTCCTCAGCTGGTGGATTGGTGGTCTGTAGTCTGAGATGGGATGCAGAGGGGGAGATTTTGGGGGAAGGGGTATATAAAAGTCTGCCAAGCTGTAGAATACGCCCGGAACCCTGCAGGGACGAGTTCTCTCTGTAGACTGACTCGGTTTTAAAATTTAATGGCCAAGCAAAATGCCAGACGGGGGCTGTTCTGCTTCCACGCCTGCGTGGCGGACCGTAGGTCAACGACAGGGTTTGAGGGAAAAGGGCAGCCGTTTAATGTGAAGAACAAAACAACTTCTGTTTAGTTCTTTCTCAACAGCCCTTTAAATTGGCTTATCAGACTGTGTAATACGTTTCAGAGCCGGTGAGAGGATATTTTCCTCCATATATATATATTTTTTTTACTGTAACATTGCATCACTCTTCAACTGAACCAGTGCTACACTTGTCCTGACTTGTCTATTGCAGAGCTCAGGTATAAAGGATTGGAGAAAATGTGGACAATTTCACCACACCCAAAGCGTTTTACATGAGAAAGGCGGTTAGTAACAGTCACATGTGAAACACTGGGAGGGAGGGATGGATGGATGGATGCTAATTACTGTTGTCTGTAATGAGACGGTTTAAGCTTCAGTTTAGGGCTGCAGCTAAAATCTATTTTGGTAAACGCAAACATTGTGATGCCAAGGTAATGAGAACCCTAATTTTGAATAATGAACATATCCCACACCCTAGCACAGACTGGTAGGCGTCGTAACTCCACTTCTGCTGGCAAAAAGCATATTTCTGCATTGATAGCTATTAAAAATAATTGTGCATTATAAATTGTGTGCTATAAATGTCATTATTTTATATATAGCAGATGATTTACTACTATGTGCTGGGGGTTGGAATGGGGGGGCTTGCGCATCATTACAATAATGAATCTATTTTAATTAAAACATATGGGAAGGAAGGACTCTGTCTTCAATTCCAAGTCAAGTCAGTTGTCACGAGACCAAGTCTTTTTTGTTTTTTTTGCGACTAAAGTGCGAATGCTAAAACACGGGCAACTAAAGCACAAAGAATTAAGAACGTTCTATTACAGTAGTGTTCTCACAATGTTATGTATGGCAGATTGGCGCTGCACATCTTACACTTAGACAGTTTTTTCATTATACAATTAGAACTACCAGTAGCATTAGCGTACGCTGATTGGCTGAACACATGCAAAACAAAAAAGCTGTCAGCACACTGAGATTGCAGGACTATACACTCACCTAAAGAATTATTAGGAACACCATAATAATACTGTGTTTGACCCTCTTTCGCTTTCAGAACTGCCTTAATTCTATGTGGCATTGTTTCAACAAGGTGCTAAAAGCATTCTTTTGAAATGTTGGCCCATATTGATAGGATAGCATCTTGCAGTTGATGGAGATTTGTGGGATGCACATTCAGGGCACGAAGCTTACGTTCCACCACATCCCAAAGATGCTCTATTGGGTTGAGATCTGGTGACTGTGGGGGCCATTTTATTACAGTGAACTCATTGTCATGTTCAAGAAACTAATTTGAAATGATTCGAGCTTTGTGACATGGTGCATTATGCTGCTGGAAGTAGCCATCAGAGGATGAGTACATGCTGGTCATAAAGGGATGGACATGTTCAGAAGAAATCCTCAGGTAGGCCATGGCATTTAAGCAATGCCCAATTGGCACTAAGGGGCCTAAAGTGTGCCAAGAAAACATCCCCCATGCCATTACACCACCACCACCATCAGGCTGCACAGTGGTAACAAGAAATGATGTATCCATGTTCTTATTCTTTTTACGCCAAATTCTGACTCTACCATCTGAATGTCTCAACAGAAATCGAGACTCATCAGACCAGGCAAAATTTTTCTGGTGAGCTCGTACAAATTGTAGCCTCTTTTTCCTATTTGTAGTGGAGATGAGTGGTACCCAGTGAGGTCTTCTGCTGTTGTAGCCCATCCGCCTCAAGGTTGTGTGTGTTGTGGCTTCACAAATGCTTTGCAGCATACCTCGGTTGTAACGAGTGGTTATTTCAGTAAAAGTTGCTCTTCTATCAGCTTGAATCAGTCGGCCCATTCTCCTCTGACCTCTATCATCAACAAGGCATTTTCGCCCCCAGGACTGCCGTATACTGGATGTTTTATCCCTTTTCACACCATTCATTGTAAGCCCTAGAAATGGTTGTGCGTGGAAATCCCAGTGACTGAGCAGATTGTGAAATACTCAGACTGGCCCGTCTGGAACCAACAACCATGCCACGCTCAAAAATGCTTAAACCACCTTTCTTTACCATTCTGACATTCAGTTTGGAGTTCAGGAGATTGTCTTGACCAGGACCACACCCCTAAATGCATTGAAGCAACTGCCATGGGATTGGTTGATTAGATACAATAATCGTTTAGGTGAGTGTACATTTACTCCAGAAACTAACTCTGTGAACACGGAAAACAGTGATACGTGGACCTCAACCTTTACGCTAAAGAGAAAATCCAACGCAACTTTGAGGTGACCAAACGAAATATGTTATGTATTTCTGCTAAGCTAGTGACATTGGACATCAACCACACAGCAAATGCTTACTTTTTCATAAACTGTCTACTTTCTTTTTATAACAGTTCTATCTAATAACATTATAAAGTATTAGACTTGGAATGTTGAACAGATTTTTAACTAATCAAGATGGAGAATTTGAAAGTTATGTGCTCACGATCTGGCGTTCTTTGTGCCATCAAAATAAAAGTCACCACAAGAAACGCAGCTTACATCACTTCAGTGTTCCTACGGGTGATGCGAATGCAACTAGGATAATGTTGCAGGGAGCTTTTAAGTTTTTTAGGGAACCCTGGTGATTAGTTTTTAGAGCTAACTGGTGTGAAAGCCCCCATAGCTTCACTTCAGTTCTCCAGTTTGTAATCTCCGGATAGCAGACAACGCTAACCAATCTGACCTCAGGTATCGCTAATCATGCCACAATAAACAATTACAAAAAAAGATGAGCATATTTTTAATATGCAATAAATAAATGTCATTGTGATCATCGTTTTCATGTTTGAGAACAAGCTCTGGGTGACACAGGAGAAAACTAGATGTTAAAACTCGAATTAGTATTAGGACTTTTATCATACATTAGTGTCATTTATTGGGTAAGCAGGTGATTGATAGAACTGCAACATTACAAGCTAGGCCAGTGACAAGTTTGTGATGAAAATTTGACTGGGCAAACTAATTAATTCTGTGACTGATTTAGTTCAGGACTAGATGAAGCACTAACAACAACAATGTAATGATGTTCGTGCCATACTGTTAAATTAAGCATCAGAGCATATTTCCAGGCAATTTCACCTTCGACATTTCACCTATTCATAAGCCACGTTAGTCACGTATTATAAGGCAGTCTTGAACTTCGTTACACACTCTCTAGCTGTATCTGAGAGCCAATCATGAGACATTGCATCTAGCTGCCCAGCAAACCCCACTTGTTTAACTGCTTGAGCAAGCCTTGTCATAAAAGGAATACATGATATAACTTCATTACAGCATCATAATTTGAGTTCCACATGAATTGTGGTTCTATTCTTAACTAAACTATAAATTATGTTAGTAAATGATGTTATAAAAACTGTATTTAAAATTTTAATGTATTCTGTTTATACTGTCAATCAGATCTTTTATTTTTAATTTTAGACCATTGTACACTAATTAGTGAAATTAATGTGTGACAAACAAATGCCAACATTATAGACTTATATTTAAAATGTATTGTTATTCATCATGCCATTGATGTTTTAATGAGAACATCAACCAGGCTCAAAAAATAAAGACATTTTTCACTACTCTCACCATAAATTTGATGATTTTTAGTAAAATTATTTTTATATGTATTATTAAAATACTTGATAACACCAACAGCATTGATTCTCAAGTGTCTTCTAGCAAACATCTTGAAAATGCATGAGCCATGTGTACTGGCTCAATATTGTACTTTTTTTGCCCATTTCTGAGATTAACTGTCATGAAGAAAAAACAGGGCTAGAACCAACGCTTATTTGGCAAATCAAATACTCTGTTGTTTATTCCTTTGATTTATCTGATAAAACATGCTGGTTTTGTATTGTACACACACACTAACACACACACACACACACAATATCTTTGGGGACATTCTATAGACATAATGATTTTTATATTGTACAAATGGTATCTGCACTAAACCTACCCCTGAGCCCTTGTTTCCCTGTGGGGACCAAATAAAATGTTCCCACAAGGTCAGGATATATTGGTATGACTATACTTGTGGGGACATTTGGTCCCCATAATGTAGGGAATACCAGGACCCCCAAAAACTCCACTCTCACACATCCTGGCCAATTTTCTCCACCAAACAATGTGCAAATTGGAAGCAGTTACAAAAAAAATGTGTGTATCATCTTCAGTAAAGGTTTAAAAACAAAAACAAAGGTTTGTTCACAATTAAATGAGAAAAACACTGACAGAATTAACATGTAAGAGGTAGACTGTTCATTACTGGCTGTCTTTTGTTTCTCCAGCAAATGTGGGGAAATTCTTGCATTTATGTCTCATTACATGTTATGATCCAACTACAGTTGCTGTTCTCATAAAAATATCATTACTTTCATTTACATGTAGCCTAGGATTTTAAGCCAACAAATATTTTATCAAAATTAATATTTTAGGCCAAATTATTGTGCTCCCTTTCTGTGTTGCAGTCTGTGGTTAATGCTTATATGCTCATATGCACTCACTCATTTTATGAAGTCTTTGATGTTTAATAGGGATTTGCTGGCTGTCAGGATGAACGTTTTTTGCAAAATGGAAATGCTTTTGTGAATTTAGAGATAGGAATATTATCATAAACGTTTTTCACTATGGAAAAAAAAATCTAAGCATATTAAACTGCACATATGTAAGGAACAATTGACAGTGAGCTGTTAAATTATTAGAAAATAATGCACACCCAAGGAGGTAATGAGGCCATGATGTTACAAGTTATGGGTTAAATCTCAGGTGTGCATTATTTTCTAATAATTCAGTACACCAGTTACCACATCTTAATGGTATAGTTCATCCAAAAACGAAAATTCTGTCATTGATTACTCAGTGTCATTCTTAAGACCTTCGTTCACCTTCGAAACTTAAGACTACATGAAATATAATAGCTCTATGACCTCTCCATAGAGCGCTATTTTAATCACTTTTAAGGCACAGAAAGGTTGTAAAAACATTAAAATAGTCCATTTTACTCCAGTGGTTCAATCTTAATTTGTATGAAGCGATTAGAATACTTTTGTGCGCAAAAAAACAAACAAAAATAACGACTATTCAACAATTACGTTCTAGACTGTGTCAGTCTGCTATGCAGTTTACGTTGTAAATACAGTGCATCCTGCGTCATCACACGCATGCACCGTGGTGCTCACATGAGCGGCACCGGCTGCTGTAGAACTCGAAAGAGCTTCACTGTTGGGTAAACTGCAGTAAGAAAGCTCTCGGATTTCATCAAAAATATATTAATTTGTGTTCCGAAGATGAACAAAGCTCTTACGGTTTTGGAAAGACATGAGGGGGAGTAATTTTTGGTCAAATTATCTCTTTAAGACATTATTCAGATGTAGTATTTTAAGACATTTGTCAGGTTCTTGTCCTTAAAAGGCAATTATGTGTAGGACAAATGTATTGCGCGTCTCATCGCATGCCTTCTTTGCTAATTCCAAAACATAATTTTATCAATTATTTCTGCTTCTTTTCCTGTGTTTTGATCAGGAGATTCAGTACTCTTTCAGATGTCATAGCGCCCCCTACCATATTAAGCTGGAAAATTTTGTCAATGGTATGCGTGTGTGTTTGAGTGGACAAAAAACATGGAAATATGACGTTTTCATCCTATTGTTCATCATATTTATTTGGTTGGTAATAGGGCTGTCATTTAAATTTTTTTTTTTAATTCGAATGGATATCAAATATCAAACAATGTATTCGAATATATTGGAATATTTACGACCCCATATAAAAAAAAAAAAAAACGGAAATTCAATCACAAATGCATTAACAGTCTGACAGTCATAAACAGGACTCAGCCTGTATGAAAAAATAAATTGTTAACTTAATGTTTGAAACAGCAGGTTACCAACTTAAAGGGGGGGTGAAACACTCAGTTTCAGTCAGTGTCATGTCAATCTTGAGTACCTATAGAGTAGCATTGCATCCTGCATATCTCCGAAAAGTCTTTATTTTTTTTATAATTATATAAGAAAGATGCGCTGTTCCGAGTCTTTCCGAAAAAAGCCGAGCGGGTGGGGGCGTGTCGTGTGAGCGGAGCTAAATAATGACGTGTGCTCGCTGCTGCTATTGTGTTGAGTCGAGTGCGTCGTAAAGCTGTGTCATCCCTAACAGCGGGAAAAAAACTTTATTCAAAATAAAAATATGGCTTTTAATCAGATACAGCCATACATCTATGATCCGGAATCAGACCCAGAGGCTGCAGTTGAACAGGAGCAGCAGCAAAAACGACTAGAGCAGGACGTCTCTATGTGGTACAAGTTATACACTAACTATATAATATGCTTAGCGACTTGTGTTATTTACATATTTATACTTGAATTATATCGTCGTATTTTTGTCTTTGAAGGTGTACATGTGGGAAGTGCAGTTGTGCACGTGTGTGTGTGTGTTTACGCGTGGTTTGTGTAGACAGTAAGCGGACTGGTTTTGCACGGCAGGCTAAGTTAGTGTTTACATAGAAAGACACGGAATAGTAGCGCATTTGAATGAAGAAGCGTGCTTATTTAGTTCAACATATTTCCCCCCTCTTTGTGTATTGTTGTTTGGAGTGCTTTTACAATACACAAACATAAAGTTACACATATAGTGGCCAGCTAAACAAATGTACACGCACTACACATCGCATGCTCCATTGATCAATTAACTATACGTGATCATGTTTGGGCTACTTGATGAGCATAGGCAAAAACACAGACATTTGAAGCAGTCTTACTCACAGCCTGCGGTACTAACGTTGGGACTGCTCCATCCTTCAGCATTAGGCGATCGGAAAATCCTGTGTCGAGCTGGGCCTTGTTTATGAAACAGTCGGCACCGAAATGCAGCGAACAGATATAAACATTCGCGCAACTCAGTTGCTGATCCGGAAAAGCAAATTACATCCACTGTTGCCTTACCGCAGGGTTTTTGGGGAATCTGTGCAGGACTGTCTTGGTCTGGCAACCAAAAACGCACTTTTTTGGTGACATTGTTATGTGCACATCACCTGTCCAGCATCCTACAAGCCAGCGCTTTGATGGGCGTAGCCTGTTGCTTTCGCTCTCTCCCTCGCTCTCTCTCACGCTCTTCCGGTAGAATTGTCCGTAAGGCCCATACAAGGAAATTCCGCCCCCATTAACGTCAAAGGGGACGCATGATCTCAAAAAACTTGCCGAAACTTATGACTAACCGGAAGTAGTATTTTTGACAAAGAAATATTCCCATCAAACGTCCACCTTAACTTTTGAAACTTTGTCTATGTTTAGTATGGGATTCCAAGTCTTTAACAGTGTAAAAAGATCAGTATGCATGAAACAGCATTTCACCCCCCCTTTAAGTGTAAATTAAGATATGAAGTGCCACTATGCAATCATCACAGCTTTCAGTTTGTCTACCGCATCAGATGTCGACGCCGTCCTCTCCAGCAGCTGGAATTTCTTTACGCATGCCATAGCAACTCTTAACGGCCACCATGACTTATACGGTTTTATAAAAGCTATTTATTTGTTGTAAACTGTATTAATCATCTCAGAAAAAAATAAATTCTAATGTCAGGCGCAGTTTAAGTAGTTGATTGTTTGCTAGGTTTAGGGACAGTGTCATTATGCCAAAATTATCTTCATAAATTCTTACGAAATAAAAAGTTTATCCCTCAGAAAAATTTACTTTCCTCTCTTGTCAACATGCTTGGTGCATGTGAGCGCAGCGCGTGCTCTTCAGTGGTGAAAGCGTGCTGTGTACATCATATAAGGACGCACACTCAAAAGTAATCCGGTCAGGTCGTTTACATGGTGAAATGTTTCGTTTGATCGATTAATGAAAAGGTTTATCCCACCCATCTCAAAACGATTACAATTTCATTCAGTTTGGGCATTTTGATTACGATTGAGGTGTTTATATGGAGCATTTTCATTCAGATTGGACTTTTAAACTGATTACAGTGCTCCATGCAGGGTGCGAACTACGGGGGAGCTAGGGGGAGCTCGGCTCCCCTAAATAAGACATGGGCTCCCCTGAAAACGTGATTTGAAAAATTTTGGGGGGTCTCAAAAATATTGACACTGTGTTATTTTGAGGTGCAATTTCAGTTTTCTGTAATGTGATCATCGTGGATTATTATATGTAACATTTCTAAAAATATATAATTAATTCATGCATGACGGCCATTTAAATCTAATTCACTTCAATAAAGATAACTATACATGCTGTTCTTGTCATGACCATCAAGGTGTGGTGGCGCTGCGGTGCTAATTCCACTCATGTTTAGTGCATGTCAACGCAAAGATTCGTAGAAAAAACAAAAACGAATATCCACTTCTTGATCTTGGATTTCTGGAAGAACAGCAAAGGAAGCTGACCCCAAGCCTCTGTGGTCGATTCTGTGTTAAGGCATGTTATTCCCAATTATGTGTAGCGGCTGGGTTGATATAGGTCTGCGCGACTATCAATGTCCTTATAAGACTAACGTTAGTTGAATGGAGGAATTATGGTTTTCTTCTGTAGCCTGACGAGTAACTTCAACCGTTCATGTGAACTCAAAGACAGCCAGATGCTTTGTTAATTGACTATTTGTGGGCTTTTTGACCTATCAATTCTTGTTTTTTTTCTTCCTTCATTAAAATCAAAGATGTTCTTCAATAATTGTAAATTGTATATTAAGAGTCTCCGCAATGCATTAAGCAATAGATTAACCCGTTTGTCTGTGTGTGAAGGAATATACACGTCCTCTCTTCCACGCGCACCCCCCCCCCACACACACACCGAAAAGTGGGCTCCCCCAAAGGCCACGGTATAGTTCGAACACTGGCTCCATGTAAACGCACCGACAGTAAAAAATTGCGCTACATGGCACTTTAATAACCGGATAGTTTATTTATAGTTCGATTATGGATATTTCACGTCATGTTCGAATGCATATATTCGAATAAAAAGTGACAGCCCTAGTTGGTAAGTGTCGTTGTGGGTTTTGGCTCTTTTGCTGTTGTAGCTTTGCTGTAAGGAACTTTAGAAATAACTAATAGCATTTGGCAAAGGGATATGGAACTGTAATGTGGTCAAGACCTGCCTGGAACTATTTTAGTTGTACGTTTCCCTGAAAATAATTGAACAGCTTAGAACATTCGTCAACTATTCATACCCATAGTATAAAACCGAATAAATGTCACAGAAACCTAAAGGTTTTAGTCTGCAAGATATAAATGCACTTGCTCTGGTTTTGCCAACAGAATTTTTACATCTTCATTGTAATTTCCGCCATCTGACTCTGCACATGTAGTGTTACCAAATGATTATCTGACCCACCGATATCTCACTAGTCCACTCTTACAAACACAATCACACACAACAGACATGCTCTTGTGTGAGATGCTGTTTGGAAGGGCATGACATTGTAAAAACAGCAGGTTCACTCTTTTCATCCTCTCCTCTGGAGGAAAGCCATTTGTCTGAGGCGTTTCATTTTCAGCAGGGTGAGATTCTCTAGAGATCCGCTGGGCACACAGTCTCATTCTCTCTTCTTTATGTTATCTTTTTCCATCATCTTAGTTTCAGCATTTACATGGTTCATTCTAAAGATGCACCAATTGCAATTTTCTTGGCCGATTTTTATTTAATTTTTTTCCTTTGTAAGTTTGACCTGCCTGCAGATACTGATTTTTGCAGATTTCGATTTTCTTTCTAAGAATTATAATTGAAAGCATATACAAAAAAAAGTGTAAATACATGCAATAGAACAAAGAGAGGTATGAAATAAACACATTTTTTCAGGTGGGTCTAACAGTTGTCACTTTAAGAGTTTATGAACGGATCCAATGTACTGTTACACAACATGCGTTATCTTTAATAAAATGACCCGTAATCGCAAAAACAAACATTTTGACAATTTTGTATGCATCCAACCGTTTAAGCGCAGTAAGCCACGCATTTTGGTACTTTCGACTCACAAGCTGTTTGAAACTGAGAAGCTTTGAACTATGCGCAATACAAGCACTATTAACCCAGAGTAAATGTGACGAGTGAGTGTGAGGAGGCGGGTGTATATCACTTCGCCGTCGGAGAACAAAACTGCTGGCAACAAAACTGATCGGCTCGAAATCGTGAGACTGATCGGCTTGACCAGGCCAATTATGAGGGAAATGTGCAGAAAACAAGAGACCTGCAAATAAACTTATCTTAGTAATCATTTACCAAGTATAGCACAACTTTGAACCAGTTACTTACGGATTAAGTGTCTTTTAAAATAAATTTTACAATCCTTTGGAAAATTGCAATATATAATAAATTGCAAGAAATACATTTACATTTTGTATAACTCATATTGGTGTTGATGCACTGTGTATGGAGCTTTTTTACATATTGATATATTTTAGAAAAATTTGATTCATTTTTAAGATTGAATTTGTCTCCTTTTAACATAAACTACATTAGAGGTGAGAAAGGAATGAGAATGGAAATTTCCCACTGATTCTGAGCCCTGTATCACTTCAGGTAGAGTTGTGCTCCCTCAGCACTTCTGAATGCCACTGAATTAACATCTTCCTCTCTCATAAGCATGCTTCTTTAAAAAAAGATAAAGGGGAAGATTTCCACCCAAGCACCTCTTTTTTGGAATATTAAAGTTTAGTCAACGTTAAATGAGACCCCAGTTTCCAATTTATTTTGCCACTTCAACGCCTCATCGGTAACGTTAATAACTCCTGGATACTGGATTAGAGCTTTAAGTGCACTCTGGGAACTTCAAATAACCAGAGTATTTATCAGCTCTTCATAGACTGAACACGATTAATTACTTGAACTTTTAACAAAAATATTCCTCAGTTATTTAAATGTTTGTTAGGGGTTTCCATTGAGGGGTGAATTGGGAAAATGTACTGACCATAAATATTGTTTTGAATCTGTATTTTTCATTATTTTAACTACACCGTATTCATTATTCTTTTGACAGTGCATCACACGCTCAAACGTTGATTCTGATACCCAGCAGTGCCAATCATCATGACTATGTCAACACTTAAGATAAGAGAGAAGAATTTTTAGTCTTAACGTAATTCTAACAACAGTTGTTCTAATATCTAGTTTAGTCATCAAAGTTTAGTCAAACTTTACATGCAATAGCAGGCAATGTCAAAATTACCTTGTGACACAAGCTGATTGGCATTTGCTGATTCATCAGCCAATGATATCACTTGCTCATCATTTAAATAGTCTTGTTAAATAGTCTTTTTGCTGTAGGCTAGTCCTGCAGCAGTTCCTCTGAAACCTTCCTCCTCCCCCAGCTCCATCTGCCAAGATCTGCTATGGTATTTATGAATGTCAATTCATGCAGCAGCAATATATTTTGCATGCTCAGAGCCGTGTGTCTGTGTCATCTAATGAAAGAAGCAAGTCTATACTTGCTTTGCAGCAGCATGCGTAGCAGATCTAGTCCTTCAAGACCTAATATACAGGTCCTTCTAAAAAAATTGGCATATTGTGATAAAGTTCATTATTTTCCATAATGTAATGATAAAAATTTAACTTTCATATATTTTAGATTCATTGCAAACCAACGGAAATATTTCAGGTCTTTTATTGTTTTAATACTGATGATTTTGGCATACAGCTCATTAAAACCCAAAATTCCTATCTCAAAATATTAGCATATTTCATCTGACCAAAAAAAGAAAAGTGTTTTTAATACAAAAAAAGTCAACCTACAAATAATTATGTTCAGTTATGCACTCAATACTTGGTCGGGAATCCTTTTGCAGAAATGACTGCTTCAATGCTGCGTGGCATGGAGGCGATCAGCCTGTGGCACTGCTGAGGTGTTATGGAGGCCCAGGATGCTTCGATAGCAGCCTTAAGCTCATCCAGAGTGTTGGGTCTTGTGTCTCTCAACTTTCTCTTCACAATATCCCACAGATTCTCTATGGGGTTCAGGTCAGGAGAGATGGCAGGCCAATTGAGCACAGTAATACCATGGTCAGTAAACCATTTACCAGTGGTTTTTGGCACTGTGAGCAGGTGCCAGGTCGTGCTGAAAAACGAAATCTTCATCTCCATAAAGCTTTTCAGCAGATGGAAGCATGAAGTGCAACTCCTGGTAGCTAGCTGCATTGACCCTGCCCTTGATAAAACATAGTGGACCACAACCAGCAGCTGACATGGCACCCCAGACCATCATTGACTGTGGGTACTTGACACTGGACTTCAGGCATTTTGGCATTTCCTTCTCCCCAGTCTTCCTCCAGACTCTGGCACCTTGATTTCCGAATGAGATGCAAAATTTGCTTTCATCCGAAAAAAGTACTTTGGACCACTGAGCAACAGTCCAGTGCTGCTTCTCTGTAGCCCAAAGTGGCTTGACCTGGGGAATGCGGCACCTGTAGCCCATTTTCTGCACACGCCTGTGCACGGTGGCTCTGGATGTTTCTACTCCAGACTCAGTCCACTGCTTCCGCAGGTCCCTCAAGGTCTGGAATCGCTCCTTCTCCACAATCTTCCTCAGGGTCCGGTCACCTCTTCTCGTTGTGCAGCGTTTTTTGCCACACTTTTCCCTTCCCACAGACTACCCACTGAGGTGCCTTGATACAGCACTCTGGGAACAGCCTATTCGTTCAGAAATTTCTTTCTGTGTCTTACCCTCTCGCTTGAGGGTGACAATGATGGCCTTCTGGACAGAAGTCAGGTCGGCAGTCTTACCCATGATTGCGGTTTTGAGTAATGAACCAGGCTGGGAGTTTTTAAAAGCCTCAGCCGGTCACCGCGAGTTGGAGAATGTTCAACTTTGAGTAAAACGCAATGCTCATCACTGCCACACTTTACCCAGCCTTCCAATCAGTGGAGGAGGGGTGGGACTAATACAATACTGACCAACTGCCACATTCTGCTTGTACAATGGCAGCAGATGACAACAACAAGTATAATAACGGAGCAAAATAATTTAAAACGAGCTAGAGCAAATACTTAACATATCTATTAACATTTTTTTTTAAATATAAAACCAATACAGAAACAAGCTATCTGTTAAATGAGATGCTAGTAACACTTCCGCAGATATTCCGCATCATAGCAAGCAACTTGAAGGCAGAGAAGGTGAGAGAAAGATAATTATGTACTGAGCAAAGAGAATATATGAGTTTTAAGTTGGGACATAAAAGTCTGGAGAGTAGGTGCATTACAGATATTCTGGGGTAGCTTATTTCATAATTTAGGGCCAATAACACTAAAAGTCCTTCCTTCCACTGTAGAGTGTTTAAACTTTGGTACAACAAGCTAGTTTTCTTTGCTGGATCTGAGGGTCCAGGCAGGAACATATGGTTGGTCTAAATCAGCAAGGTATTGTGGTGCAGGGCCATGACTGGCTTTATAGACTAAAACTAAGTTTAAACTGGATATGACTGGCCACAGGAAGCCATTGAAGTTGGTTGAGGATTGGAGTGATGTGTGCAGATTTTTTTATTAAATCTTAGGGCCTGAGCTGCTGAGTTTTGCACCATTTGGAGGCAATGTATAGCCTTAATAGGTAAGCCACTGTATGAGGTGTTACAGTTGTTCAATCTGGCGGTTATAATAACAGTTTCACCATCGCTAAAGTTAAGGGAGAGGCGGATACGAACAATATTTCACTGGAAAAAGCATGATTCAACTGTCTGACCAATATGTTAGTCGAAAGATAATGTGGGGTCAAGCAGTACTCCCAGATTCTGTACAGTTTTTGAAGGTCTAATCTGGACACCATCAATATCAATGAAAATGTCATCTTGTGGCAAATTCTGTGATTTAGGGCAAATCAACTTGATTTCATTTTTATCAGTATTAAGCTGTAGGAAGTTATCCGTCATCCAGTTTTTAAGTTCCTAAAGGTAGGAGTTAACAGAAGTAGGTAGACAAGCTGAGTTGGGTTTAACCGTTAAATAAATTTGAGTAACTATGTAACTGAAAGTTAAGAACGTGTCGTCTGATTATCTGACCCAGTGGCAGCACATAAATGAGAAATAATAGAGGACCAAGTACAGAACCTTGAGGTACACCATGAGTGATAGTAACGGTACTGGGTTGATCCTTACCTATCCTAACAAACTGCTGTATATCTGATAGATATGATGTCAACCATTGTAGAGCAGCACCAGTGATGCCTATCGCAGAAAGTATTGAAAGGAGCAAAGAGTGACGTATGGTGTCAAAGTCTGCACTGAGATCCAGCAGAACTAGGATATTGTGTGCACCAGATTCAGAAACCAGAAGAAGATCGTTTAGCACTTTTAAAAGTGTTGTTTCTGTGCTATGATTGGGACAGAAACTGATTGAAATGGTTCAAAAAGTTTATTTTGCTCTAGATGTGACTGCAGTTGTACCTTCTCAAGCAATTTGGCAATGAATGGGAGGTCTGATATTGGTCTGCAATTGTTCTGAATGATGTTATCAAGTTCGGACTTTTTTTAGTATTTGAATGACAGCTGCTATACTTTTGGATCATGCGGAACATAACCAGTGGCAAGATATCTATTTATAGCTTGAGTAATGGGTTGAATAAGTGAGGGCAGAAGGGTTTTTAGAAGGTATGTTGGAATAGGATCAAGTGTGCAGGTGGTAGAATTAGGTTTGATCATCAGTTGTTCAACCACAGATGTATTTGAGTAAAAAAGTGTTGAGTGGATTTATTTGCCATTTTAAATGAACTTAAGACTGGTGGTGATGTTTAAAGCTGCAGTCTGTAAATGTTTGTGCTCTAGCGGTTAATAAACAGAACTTCATGCGTCTTGCAATGATTCATTCGGATCACCAATGTCACGTGATTTTAGCAGTTTGACACGTGATTCGAATCATGAGTCAATACACTGATTCATAACCATTCAAAACTTTGTTTTGAATTCGGCCCATCACTATATAAGTCATTATTTAGTTTTTTTGCACACACAAACTATTCTCATTGCTTCATAAAATTATTGTAGAATCACTGTAGTGAGATGAGTTTGTAACGACGTCTTTAGTGCCTTTTATGGGTCTTGAGAGAGGAAATGACATTGGTGTCAATGAAGACCTGTCTGAGCCATGGGATTTCAACAAAAATATCTTCATTTATGTTCTGAAGATGAAACGGAGGTCTTACGGGTGTTGAAAGACATGAGGGTAAGTAATTAATGACAGAATTTTCATTTTTGGGCGAACTAACCCTTTAAGACCACCCAATATGGAGTGGTTCCAATAATAGTAATTTTTATTAAAAGATGATAATACTAATCATTTACTAACTACCACACTAAGGATTGATAAGCTTTTTGATTCATGAATATTAATCGCATTGTCAGCGTACATACAGGTATGCTGCACGTCCATTGAGATGAACTGAAATAGTACAGATCGTTTGACAGAGAGGGAAACTCTCAAGTGCTCCGTCAGTTTTCAGTGAGTGAAACTATATCTATGGTTAACTTGTACTTGCCCTCTAACACACACACACACACACACACACACACACACACATGTGCGCGCACACACCCGGGCGAGTAAAATCGAAGTATTCAATAGCCAGTAGCTAATGATAGACATTATTTGGTCTCCCAGAGTGAAGATTAATGCTGCTTTCACATGCTATCAGAATTATATTAAATACTAGTTTCCTAGGTAAAAAAAACTGAAGAAAAACACCCTCTCAAGTCCAAATTTGAATGCGATGAGCTCATAATCACAACTTCAGAAATGGGGAGCAGGGCATTTCTGATAACAACGTGAAGGCAGTATTAATTACATATGAGAGTGATTTACAACTTGCATTGTAGAGGGTGGTCGAAAATCATCAATGCTCAAGACACATTTTCTTATTATCAGTGTTGAAAACCGTTGTGCTGCTTAATATTTGATACTTGATATGATACTTTTTTCCAGAATTCTTTAAATAGAAAGTTAAAAAGAACATTTATTTAAAGAGATTTTTGTTGTTGCAATGTAAAAGTCTTTACTGTCACTTTTGATCAATTCAGACTGACAGTTTCTTCTGCATGAACTAAGCTATGTAAATGCACCTGTATATGCTGTAATGATGAACAGCCTCCTTACGTCTTTCTTTGGTAAAGGCCACCCTTAACCCTCATTAACAGAGCAACAAAGCCCAACACAAAAGCTACTGGCCTGCTGTTTCTCTATTCAAATCCTTCTCTTTGAGGTTTGGGAGGTGTATTCCTCCCCTCCATGGATTTCTCCCCCTTCCTTCTGGAGAGCCCCTGATCGAACAAACACAGGAAGTGTGCAGGGAATGAGCAGCGCTTTGAGGCTGGGCTGTTCTCTGCTGATTGACCCAGTCCTCTTAGAGTATTGACCGGCCTTACTCGCAGACTGCACGCCCGCTTTCGCTCTGCCTCACGCTAATTACTAATATCAGCGTGGGCTAATATTGTTATTATTGCACACTCCATTTTATAGTGCTTTGGAACAAATTGGATTTGTAGAAATTGTTAGCACGGTTTAGCACTGATTAGAAGGGAGTGTGTGTTTACCGCATGGATTTGTTAGTCTAACTGGAGCATGGCTTGATAGTTTAAGTCTTATCTCATCTGTCCCTTCTTAGTGGCCATGGCTAAAGAGTCAAAGGATTAATGCAACATCAAAGCTGTCTTGCTTCTGCATATACACAGCTGATGGAAAGACAGATGGAGAGGAAGACTAGGAAGAGGGATAGCACGAAAGAACTGATGAGGGAAATTCAATTTTTACTGAGAGCAGGCAAAATATAATGTGTTTGGTTATTTGGTCACAAGACTGGTTCATACAGTAGTGGGCTACATTGTTGTCATGACCTCATTATGTTGAGTTTATTTCAGGGACGAATAATTATGAATATTTACCCATCAATGTGGTAATAACAAAGGTTATGGCAGAGCCAGAGTGGCTCTTGGCAGATCCAATAGTTTAAAAATCTTCAACAGAGTACCCGCCTTCAAGGAAGCTGACGCTTGTCAATGGAGAGTGGCCAGACTCTCTATACAAATTAAATGACCTGGCTACGCCCACTACTGCAGAGATGATGTATCAGCATTGTCGGCTTCATCTCTGCAGCTAAAAAAAACAACAACAGAAAATGTTATCAATAAATTATTAATCTCTTTGCTGTTTTTTTCACGCCACATTCATAATCATTGCTTGCTGGTGCATTATGACGAGCTTTATGCGGGCATTAGAGCGCTGATTAGGCTGTATTTTTATTGGATACGGAAAGTATTGAGGCCCCCTTACATTTTCACTTATATTGTTATATTGCAGCCATTTGCTAAAATCATTCAAGTTCATTTTTTTCTCATTAATGTACACACAGCACCCCATATTGAAAAACACAGAATTGTTGACATTTTTGCAGGTTTATAAAAAATAAAAAAAAGAACAGCTTATCACATGGTCCTAAGTATACAGACCCTTTGCTCAATATTTAGTAGAAGCACACTTTTCATGTAATACCGCCATGAGTCTTTTTGGGAAAGATGCAACAAGTTTTCACACCTGGATTTTGGGATCCTCTGCCATTCCTCCTTGCAGATCCTCTCCAGTTCTGTCAGGTTGGATGGTAAACGTTGGTGGACAGCCATTTTCAGGTCTCTCCAGAGATGCTTAATTGGGTTAGTCAGGGCTCTGGCTGGGCCATTCAAGAACAGTCACAGAGTTGTTGTGAAGCCACTTCTTCGTTTTTTAGCTGTGTGCTTAGGGTCATTGTCTTGTTAGAAGGTGAACCTTCAGCCCAGTCTGAGGTTTTGAGCACTCTGCAGGAAGGTTTTTGTCCAGGATATCCCTGTACTTGGCCGTATTCATCTTTCCCTTGATTGCAACCAGTCATCCTGTCCCTCCAGCTGAAAAACACCCCCACAGCATGATGATGCCACCACCATGCTTCACTGTTGGGACTGTATTGGACAGGTGATGAGCAGTGCCTGTTTTCTCCACACATACCGCTTAGAATTAAAGCCAAAAAGTTGGTCTCATCAGAACAGATAGTCTTTTTTCTCATCATCTTGGAGTCCTTCAGGTGTTTTTTAGCAAACTAAAAAGAGGAGAGGCTTCCATCGGGCCACTCTGCCATAAAGCCCAGACTGGTGGAGGGCTGCAATGATGGTTGACTTTCTACAACTTTCTCCCATCTCCCGACTGCATCTCTGGAGCTCAGCCACAGTGATCTTTGGGTTCTTTACTTCTCTCACCAAGGCTTTCCTCCCCCGCTCATAGCTCAGTTTGGCCAGACAGCCAGCTCTAGGAAGAGTTCTGGTCATCCCTAACGTCTTCCATTTAGGGTTATGGAGGCCACTGTGCTCTTAGGAACCTTGAGTGCAGCAGAAATTGATTTGTAACCATGGCCAGATCTGTGCCTTGCCACATTTCTGTCTCTGAGCTCTTCAAGCATTTATTTTGACCTCATGATTCTCATTTTGACATGCACTGTGAGCTGTAAGATCTTATATAGACAGGTGTGCGGCTTTCCTAATCAAGTCCAATCAGTATAATCAAACACAGCTGGACTCAAATGAAGGTGTAGAACCATCTCAAGGATGATCAAAAGAAATGGACATCAGCTGAGTTAAATATATGAGTGTCACAGCAAATGGTCTGAATACTTAGGACCATGTTATATTTCAGTTTTTCTTTTTTAAAGGTCCCGTTCTTCACGATTCCATCTTTCAAACTTTAGTTAGTGTGTAATGTTGCTGTTAGAGCATAAATAATACCTGTAAAATTATAAAGCTCAAAGTTCAATGCCAAGCGAGATATATTATTTAACAGAAGTTCCCTTTCAAAGCTTACAGCGAACGGCCGGTTTGGACTACACCCCTGCACTTCCTTCATGAATGATGTCACTAGAACTAGTACAGAACCTCCGCCCACAAGAACATGCAAAATAGGGGGCGTGATCTTGTTGCTCTCCAACGTGGAGAAGAGCGCACATTGAGCGCTTGCATCTCCCCGTTATGGTAAGAGGCGGGACCTTTCCGGGCAAAGTGCGCTAAGCTGCTGTCCAATCACAACACGGGAAGTGCTGGCCTAATCAGAACTCGTTACGTATTTCTGAAGGAGGGACTTCATAGAACAAGGAAATCATCAGGCCGTTTTTAAGACAGAGAAAACAGCGGTGTACAGATAAGTAAATTGTGTGAAAAATACTGTTTTTTTTTTTACACGCGAAACATGAATTGCACACTGTAAACATAATCAAAGCTTCGAAAACACGCGAAGAATGGGACCTTTAATCAATCTGCAAAATGTCAACAATTCTGTGTTTTTCTGTCAATATAGGGTGCTGTGTGTACATTAATGAGAAATAAAAAAAATAGCAAATGGCTGCAATATAACACAGTGAAAAATGTAAGGGGTCTGAATACTTTCCGTACCTACTGTATATAGGCAATTAAAGTCTCATTATAATGATTTATGGCTTATTAATATAAACATGCGATTAGTCGTCTAATGGCTTAAATGAACGACTACTAGTCGACTAGAAAAATCTTTAGTCAAGGGCAGCCCTAGTAGTATGTCACTTAAAGCTGCAGTACGGAGGTTTTAGAAAATGTTGACAATTTGAACAAGCACAACTCACGGGTCACTCCCCCTTACTCTCTGCTGCGCTACAGCCCTCCCTCCACAGCTCCTCCCCATCACAACGAAGCTTGCCGTGAACACGCAGGGCCCCCGATGACGGCGGATAAACAGTTATGGCACATTCACTGGAACGGATGAAACATAAACAATATGATTTACATTGACTATGGCCTGCCCATACTTTGACTACAATCTTGTTCCTCAAAACATTATGTATTTTGCAATACATGTAATGTAACTGTATGGCTTTGCACTATTTCTATAATTATAAGTAATAAATAGCTAGTAAGATAATATAACGCTAACTAACGTTACAGTATGCAAGTAATTATTCTATCAATATGTAATGCTAAATAAGGTTTGCTAGTACATTATTTCAGCAACATGACAAGCCAGTAAATTAGTAGGTAGTTGGTTTTGTTTTAAAACTAGGGTGTGCAGATTCCTAGAGGCTAGCAATAGCAAGCTTTGAAAGCATATTATCCCACCTTCTTCAAAGCCACACCTCTAAAACACACGAATGCACACAGCCAGAGCTGAGTCTGAAAAGTGTCATGAAATATGTTAAATTACCTCATGTCTCGAAGCACATAACATTACAATAATAATGAATGTAAATGACTCGGAGCCACCTAACTTCTGCATATTAATCTGGGTATTATGTAGTTTTATGAATTAGGGTAACAGTACAAAAGTACATAGCTTTTACTTGAAGGTTATGCCACATACATTTTTAGAGTCATTAAATAAACAAAAGATTTAATTTAAATAAAATATTTTTGTAGAAATGTATTTTACAGTCCTGTTCCCCATGTGCTTATAACAGTAATTAGGTACTAGGTACTAACCCTGAACCTTTTCCTAAACCTAACCTTAACCCATGTATTCACCTTATATTAAACATTTTTTTAGCTAAGTACATGTAAGTCAGTGCACATAGTGTAAAATAAAATGCAACCAAGATTTTTCTTGTAACTTGGCACATGATATGTTAAGTTTTTTTAAAAGATCTTGGACACTTTTAAAGATCTTTGGACATTATTGAGAATCAATTACAAATTAGGGGTACTCCCATCACGTCAAACTTCAGTATTACCTTATCTGGGTATTCCATGTATAAAGAAAATTAAGATTTTGTGCACAGCATACTTGATACTGAAAATGCTATTCCGAAAGCACCATTTGTGATCTCCCGTTCTGCATTACCAGTCTAAGAGTGTGTAACAAAAAGCTCTCGGACTGAACTGTAGTCGTTTTATTCTGCGTCCTTTTACTGATTGTATGTTTTTAAATAATATGTGTATAGTGAAATATTAATGAGACTCTACATTAAACTTTAACCAGATTCTGAGGCAGATTAAACTAGACTATTCAATTTCTCTGACTGTGAAATAAAAGGGAATCCGATTGCAGTTGTACGCCTTTTTCCCTTGCACAGCTCTGCCTGTCAATATCAATGAAGCTCGTGTGAGTCATTTGAGTAGCTCGGAAAAATAAAGCAGGTGGAATTATTGCTGAATATCGGCTGTAAGTTTCCAGAGCAAAACCAGACGAAGGTTTTGTACATTTCAAATATGAATCATTAAAATAGAGTGGCACTCTGATTGAATAAACCAGATTGTCTGTCCTGGACAATGAATGTATTTGGTTTTTCCTTTTATTTTGCTCTAATTTGTGCTCTTTCATATCTAATTGACTCTGCTCTTCCATGCTGCGTTAGATGGAATAGACAGAGTAGCTGTAATGAGACGTGCCCACTCAAGGCCCTGAGAGACCAACCCAGTTACTGGGGCACCGCTGCTTTAGTTGCCTCATTTGTGTGTATCTGAAGAGGCTAGAAAAGTAAAGTCACAACTGACAGATGCCTCCCCAGCATCCACAATTTTCCTGCCTCGATGTGAGTCAGACAAAACAAGCATCATATTAAAATAATAACCTGCTGTTTTGCATGCAATTGATGTCGTGTTTTCCCCCCTCTTCAAGTAGCCCTCCTACCAGAGCTGTTAGCTTTCATCTCAAAACATTTCAATTCCAAAGTCTGGACACCAGAAGCATTGCCGTCAGCGTTGAAACCAATCGCAATTCCCCATAGTCCAATTTACTGTTGTTATATGAAGGTATTTGAAGTTCATATGGAGTAGCCAACTTAGTTTGGCTGAAGAAACATTCTCATTTGAGCTTGATGTTTGTTGAAGGGGTACGATGGGAATTTAGAAAACTCACTCAGTATGGTCTTTTAACTGTTATTGAACTTAACTCCAAATCGTTCCCTTGTGTGCTCGTTTCAGAGTTTCCCTTCAGACGAAGGCTGGCCGTTTGCGAAGTACCTGGGGGCTTGTGGGCGGATGGTGGCGGTCAACTACGTGGGTGAGGAGCTGTGGAGTTTCTTCAATGCTCCCTGGGAAAAGAGAGTAGACCTGGCCAAGCAACTGATGGACATTGCTGAGCAGCTTACCAACAATGATTTTGATTTTGCTCTCTACCTGCTGGACGTCAGCTTCGATAACTTTGCCGTGGGCCCGCGGGACGGGAAGGTCATTGTGGTGGATGCAGAGAATGTTGTGGTGGCCGACAAGAGGTTGATCAAACAGAGTAAGTTAATAGATTGCCCTATTTCCTTCATTTACAGTGAATCTCATTCTCTACACACACAGTTTGTTGATTTACTGCAGTGATAACTGCATCCTACACTCAAATTTGCTCCCCCAAAAATGTATACAATACACATACAATTTAAATTCTGTTATCATTTACACACCCTCATGTACAGTAAACATTTTAGGACATCCTCGGACATCTTATGATGAAGAGGCATCATACCTCAGACTAAAAGGCTTCAGTCATTGGACAAAATGGCACCGCATCTCCGACTGAAAGGCTTTGGGTCTTAGGAAAAACAACAAGGTGTCAGGTCTCGTACAGTGAGGCATTGGACGAAACAGCCTCAGATAAAACAGCATTGGACTCAAGGCCCCGATATATTCACTGCAAAGTTCTTTTTCTTTACTTAGGGGTAAAACAAAGTTGGAAGTACCTTTCCAGGGCATACTGTTCCAGGTACATACTGTTAGTGAACATCCCGACACCATCCACCCTGCTGAGAGTGACGTTTCTATAAATATGTGCACACAACAAAAATGACAGCAGTTAAGAAAGTATCTGATCACATCGATGAGTATGCGTGCAGGCTATGTTATGAAGGCTAATTGTTATTCAAGCATTACATTTTTTTTTTTTTAAGCAGAGAGAGAAAGAGAGGGGCTTTACTTGATATTTTATTCTTAGTTTTAGTCAAATGTTACACTGGTCAAGTTCTATACAGAAGAGAACATGACGATTTTCACATTGGTCTGTAGAAAAACAGCATTGGGCCGAATGAAAATGCACAAAGCAGCACTGTGCTTATAACAACAGTTTCAAAAGATTTTGCCAACATACAAGCTAGCTAGTTGCAATGTGATATTTAGCTAACTTTTTAAACATGCAAATAGAACTAGAGAATAATACACGTTTACAAAATAATCTCAGTGGGACATGTTCTATACAACTTAACCAGTGTAACATTTAATTAGAGCTCTAAGAAAACCATGTGCATGTGATGTCACATTGAGGCAGGTCATTCGAAATTCCACACTTACTTCTATGTGCGTGTCGTTCAATGCCTTAAAGCAGTGGTCGGCAACTGGCCCGTTGGCCAAAAGTGGCCTGCCAGCGATAATATCTGGCCCGCGGCGCGCTCGCATCTGCCAAATATGGCAGATTGTTTTGATAGCGGCTGATTCTGAAATATATCTGTCAGTGTAATGGAGGTGAGCTAATGAGAACTGTGCTGGTAAAATCCCATTATTTCAAGAGACGCTCAGTTCGTCTAGTGGCCAGTGGAAAATTACGCAGCTTTTAGCCTCATCGTTAAAGCGTCAGACTACCGTGCAGAAAAGACGAAAGTTCGAGCCCCGCTCAGAGCGGGCAGTGCAAATTTATATCAACATCCAATCAGTTTTGTCTTTAGTGATTTTGCCTTAAACAAAATACAGCATACGTTTTAGCAGCAATATTTTATTTTTCGGATAAATTCAGAGCTTTCAATTTGAAAAGTTCTGAAAGACATTCAAGCGTGTGTGGAATAGATCGCTAGACACGCCTCTAAAAGAGCCGTCATGAAATGTCTGGTATGATGATAAAACGAACACTGAAATATTGAAACGTTTGATTCTATCGCGGGGCGTCAGCACCAACATGTGAACAATAACAACTTAAATTCAGCTTCCTTTTTTATTAAAACATATTGACAAGAACCAGCAAAAAAGGTGCCTCGTCTCGTGGTGCCGTCTGAATCTTTGTGACAACTTCAGCTTTTGCATTCACAAAACCAGGTAGGATGCATGCAGTCTTCCCCTTCTTCTTTGTATGCCATATTTTCGCTGTTAACTTTCCTCTTTAGACCCTTTGGTAGTGCTATCTTAAATGTTAACATCACTCTGCACTCGATGTAATTGTTTAGCCTACCTCCAAAACGCAAACGATTGCAAAAAAAAATGCAGTTTACTACGTGAGGATGCCAAGGAATAATTCTGAGCGTAAAAGTATGTTACGTGACGTCAAATAAGTATTACAATAGGTTCCATGTGAAACAAGCAAACTAAAATACATCTATTATTCACAATATGGAAAGTGAAAATAATAAAACATAGTTCGTTAAGAGCGATCAAACATGCCAATAATGGGCTTATTCAAATCCTATTTTATGTTCTGATTATTTTTATTTATTTATTAAATGATCCCTTGATTTGGCCCGTGGCCAAATATACTTGACGACCTTGCCTTATAGGGGTGTAAGAAAATATCGATACACGTGAATATCGCGATATTATGTTTGGCAATACTGTATCGATTCTCAAAAACACAATCGATATTTATATATTTATTTTTTTACATCCAAGATTCGTGGCTTTGTGTTCGGTTTGAACCATAGAATGTATAACACCCAACCGCTAGATGGCAGTGTTATCTCAGAACATAACTGACGTGGAGCCGGCGAAGCGCAAGGTAAAAGTGCGTGCATCGCTAGTGTTTGCATTAGCAAACCCAGCTCTCAAGACGATAGAATTATTCCACTCCTGCAGTATACAGAGCTGAAGTGTGGACTCATTTTGGCTTCAGCTAAAAAGAAGCCACTAAGGAAATCGACAAGAATCATTTTGTTTGCAAAATAGGCCAAGTTAAAATCTAATACTTGGGAAACACATTGAAACTAAGAGCTCGCTTAACATCCTGACGTCACCCGCGCTGCTGAGAAGCGTTTTGATAGAATGTACTGCACGTTTTCCTTTCAGTAACAAAATAAACACACACCAAAACTGACAGCGGTGGCAGTAGAATGAAAGATCATAGCGATGTGGATATGGATGCACCAGCTCGGCAGTTCAGTACATGAAATAGCACTTTATACAATAGACTGCTTTATAGAAAATAGCTTAACTGTATTAAATATAAAACAAACAGTCATTCAGTCAGGAAATGGACTGCACTTTCTGTTGTTAAATAGCCACTGCTATACTGTGAACCTTCAAAACATATACACATAAAGAATCCAGCAGTCACTTTACATTTTACTTTACTCAGATTGCACAAAATAGTGATTAGTTATATAAATTATACAGTATTAATTAAATAAAATACTTTGTCTCGTGTTTTAGGCATATGGTTGTGTTCTTTATTCTTTTAAATTATTAAAAAAAACACAAAAAAGAAATATCGCAATATATTGCCTCTCTTACAATATCGCAATATATTACAATATATCGTATCGTAACCCCTGTATCGTGATACGTATTGTATTGCCAGATTCTTGGCAATACACAGCCCTACTGCCTTAAAGGGTTAATTCACCCAAAAACACCTGTAAGACCTTCGTTCATCTTTGGAACACAAATTAAGATATTTTTTTTGAAAGCTGATGGCTGAGAAAGGCTTCAGATAGGCCTCCATTGGAATTAGTACATTTTCACTGACCCACTCACAAGACCCATAAAGGCATTTAAGACGTCGTTACAAAGTCCATCTCACTACAGTGGTTGTACAATAATTTTACAATGCGACGAAAATAGTTATTGTGCACACAAAAGTCTAAATAATGACTTTATCCACCAATTTTACTGAATGCCAATCGAGGCCTTTCTGAAGCCTTTCTCAGCCATCAGCTTTCAACAAAAATATCTTATTTTGTGTTCTGAAGATGAACGAAGGTCTTACAGGTGTTTTTTTGGCTGAATTAACCCTTTAATGTCTGTCTGAGGCTTTTTCGTCCGATGCCTGATTGTACATGATTTAGTGCTGGAGGTTGTTTTTTTAAGGTCTGAGGATGTCCTAAAATGTACACCATACTTAACTCATTCCCCACCAGCATTTTTAAATATGTGCCAGCCAAAAAAAGTTGCCAGCCACCGCCAGGATTTTTGATATTTTTTTACAAAAATGTAAGGGTCTATAGAATTTTTTGCTATATAAATATCTGAACATGCAATATATCAGAATAAAGAATAGACCCTCTGCTTTAAAAAAAAGAAAAAAAAGCTTCATGCATTCCTTTTTTTTATCAACACTTGAATATGGGTATGGTTCATAAAAAAAGCAACATTTTGAATAAAAAGCTGAGAAAATCACGAAAAAAAGAAGAAAAAGATTTAGATCAGATTCAGAGCGATGATCAAACACAGATGGAGTAGATAGTCCATCAACACCCCTATTGCTTCACAGTCCTGTAGCTTGTGCTGGGTCCACATTTCATTCAGTAAGATCAGAGAGTTTTGATTTATATGCAGTTTACTGATGATGATCACATTATTTTTACATATGCATCTGCTTACATATGATCACATTGTTGTTGTTGTTGTTGTTTTTTTGCGTTTTCCTCGTCTGTGTTTTGATCAGGAGATCTTGTACTCATTTAGAAGATGGCTCCCCCTAGCATCTAACAGTTAAAACACGGAAACACAAAAAATTAAGTTTTTGGCAGGGAAGCGTTTTCTCACAAATAAATAAATATTTGAGAATTTACTGATCTTTTCCCCCCATGCAATTACAATTAATGGGTACTGTACCTTTCTAAAACTAAAAATGCACCCAAAAGCAACATAGTCATACCGTAAAAGTAGTCTGTATGGCTAGTGTGCTAAAGTCTTCTGAAGCTATTTTAACTATTTTAGCCAACATTTTAAGTTATTCCCTCCATTGAGCTGTTAACTGCTGCAACTAGATCCCGGAGTAAGATGATTTTGAGATGAATTATTCAGATTCTTTGCAACATATCAAACAGTTAATGAAAAACATGAGACTCGAAAGAGCTCTTTTTTTTTCGTGAACCAGGCTTCAGTATTTTGGTTTGTTCTATACAAAAAGCTGTAATATGACTTCAGAAGACTTGGAATATAATGCACAGACTCATACAGACTACTGCTATGATTATGTTGTGGTGAATAATTGTACGCATGGAATGATACCAAAAAAATTATCAAATACAAATTCTGTAATTTACTCACGCCTATATTTGAAGAATTACTTTCTTCTGCACAACAGAAAACAAGTTATTTAAAACTCTTTTTTTTAATAGTTTGTCAATGGTGTCCAAAACAAGACACTTTTCAGAATATCATCATTCGTGTTCCACAGAAGAAAAAAAACCTTTGGAACAATGTTATTATAGTTAATTAAAACTAAACCTATACGGAATTTTTTTTTTTTGTTATTTGGAATAAAGCGTAAATCAAATAAAATGTAAATATTAGATGAGAAACTTAAGCTTGAAATCTTTAAATGGTATTTTATAAAATGCTGTATATTAAGCAGAAATGTTGTTTTAGCAATAACTGAAATAAAACGAGTTTTAAGTACTAAAATGACTAAAACTGAAATAAAATTTAAATAGAAAAAAAGTCATTACAAATAACAAAAGGCAATAAAATGTGTGCAAAAAAATCACTAGAATTTAAAAATATAAAAGTTTAGATGTAAATATTAATAAATTACAGACATTTTTTATTTTATTTTTGCATATAATTACTAGGTACCGGTAGTAGTGCTGAGCGGTATACTGGTTCATACAGAATACCGGTGTTTATTTGTGTTATGATATGAATTCTTATCATAGCACTATACCATCCGTCATACTCTAGTGCTCTAAGTATGAACCAGCACTGTGTATGCTCACATTAAATCCCATCTTCTTAAAATTAAATTTATGTGCAAACAAGATCACTGATACAGCTACACATCTGATCCTGAATGCGATGACACAATGGATTAGTCTGATACATAGAAAACAGTTATGTAGACCAAAAATTCAAGGATGAATGGGCAAAACAAATAACTGTCTTTATTCTTTGTGGTCAAATGACGTGTGATTTGTTCAGAGACTAGTGCTTTTATAGATTGTCTCCCCACAGCATCATTTTGTGGGACCTTGCAAACCTGTATTAATTCTAGTGTGGAATTTTTGTCACTCGTCGTGACAGTAAAATAGGGCATTATAAGTCAATCTACAGCTTTTTTTTTTAATTTATACATTCAATCATTTACTCAAGGTACATTTATAAACCCTGCTAAACACCTGTAGGCCTCAGAATGACGCAGAAGTGCTGTTATATACCCAGCACGTCAGTATCGAGCACGTCACCGGCACATAGAAACATGTGCCTTTGTGTTTTGTGACTAGAATCTCAGGGGAGATACCCAACATCAGATAAAACACTATTCAGGGAACAAGGTTTGTTTCTGAAAGCCTCAGATAGAAGAAGTGTCTATGTGCGCGTGTGTGTGCGAGAGACTCACACGTGAGGACAGAGTGACGCCAGTTGGTTCTCTTTTCAATGGCGACTTGTCATGGTGCCAAAAGCCTCACAGAAGAAGCTCTGTCATTGAAGTGGGATCGAGCCCTCGAGGGGAGGGTGTCCCCTTTTACCAGTCAAACAGCTCCGCTAGGATGAATTGAAATTGTTTTAGCTCAGCTTTGAAGAAGTACTAAAGCACGGTGTTTACAAGCTAGCTTAAGGACATTGGGTTTCATTCACAAATAATTACCTTTAAGTTGTGCAATTATGTGAGTAGAAAATGTTCTCATGCTAAATGATTCACAACATGTGCTTACACACTAGGGCGATTTTATTTATTGTGCTATGAAAACCGTTTCATCGGGTTGCTTGAAAAATCATTCTAGAATGATCAAGGTGATCTTGTAGGTCAATCTGCATAGAAAATACCAAAAAAAATTACAAGCACCACTTAAAGAGGTCATGAACTGCGTTGTTTTATTGTCTTATGATGTTTCTTGGGGTTTCTTGGGATGTTTCTTATAATGTTAGAATGTTTTTTACATCAAACATTTCCTTAATTTAGAAATCAAAGGCATTTTTCAAATCAAAGGGGCATGTCTGCTGTGAGACTTCGGTGTAAATGCTCACTGCTGTGATTGGCTAACGTCTTTCCATTTGAAATAGCTAAGTATATTACTCTCTCTTTTAGCGCGTTTTTACTATTACAGTTCTAATGGTTAACTGCTGTCACTTTAAGAAAGAATGCACGGATCCAGTACAATGATACAGATCCAGTTTCTTTCTTAATTGTTTATGCTAACGCAATCCATATGTGACTGTTTTTACAGGGATACTCATTGAGAAGGGTATTTTAACGTTATTTTGCATAGGGCTACATGATATTGGAAAAGAAAAATTATAATTATTGCGATATAAAAACTTTCACCAGATCAAACAAATTACAAGCATAGATAAATACAATACAAGAAATATACAGTTGAAATAAGCAGCGCTTTGCTTTTCAGGTAAATATAACTATATTAAGATGCAAAAATTGAATCATTAAATGTAAAATAACAGTCTTCACTGTATATATGAAATATAACTAATATCATTAATTCATACAAATAGTCTTTTTTAAAGCTACAAAAGTACTTTTATCTTTCTCTTTTGTTTTTTGATCACCATTGTGGATATTAGGCTTCTGTCCCTTTAAGATGAATGCATGGATCTAATATGAATGGTACATATCCGTTTTCTTTTCTTTTTTATTTGCTTACAACACAACACGTATAACCAACTGTGTTTACAAGGATAATAATCTTGCGTGAACGAGTCGCTCAAAAGATCATTCGCAGAGACCTGCCCCCTTTAATTACTCTTGCTGTGTCATGGTGCTCTCACGCCATAAGTTTTTTTTACTCCGAAAAAAAACAAAACAACAATTTGGAGCAATGAAAACCATCTCAAACATTACAATTTTGTAATTGTTTAAGAAATTGAAACAATAAACACTGTTTTGTGGCTCTTTAATGTCTTGACAGATCGCTGTAGTGCCTCATTTAAAGCTGCTTGTGAACCGATCGCTTCCTTCTAGTTAATTCATAACATCAAATAAACATGTATGAACACCAGAAGAAATGTTATTTCAACCGCGGAAAGAAAGTTCACACTATTTTTCAAGGCAAGATCTAAAATCGCTAGATGCTATAATGTTGTATCATGCAGCCCTAGCGTGTATGTGTCTGTTGGAGCACACATAATTCCATCCTCTTTCCGAATTCCGCCTCTGTGTTCCTATGCTGTCTGCAGGATTCAAGTTCAGAAACGGGTTCTTTCGTGTCTTCTTTGGCTCGGATGGCTTAAAATCGCTTGAATGTTTACACTTACATGACCTACAATGTGTGAAAACGATACACTTTCACTGCATGCAGGTTAAACTTTAGAGTTAATCCGAGAATCACATGCGTTTCAAACCTTGTTGCTTGGACTGTACGTATCACAGATAAACTTCGATCCCTATACGTGACATCGCACATCCTAATATCGATGCTAAAACGATTTGGTGTAGCCTTAGAATGCACATACATGTCTTACCCTCCTTCTGATGTTAATGAATATGGATTAGTCTGGACTATGTAGCGTAATACACTTCAAAACTATCTCTATATAAGGGCTTATATGTGTTACGTTTCTACGAGAAGGTGCTGTTGTGAGTGAAAAGATGGATATCATGTCCTAGAGGAAGTTCCCTTTGGAAATGTCATAGAGATGTAATAGCATGTAGCTATTCATCCAGTTTAATAGAAACAGTGAAAAATGCTTTAACTAAAAGATCAATATTGTTTACTGAGAGCAAATTCTCGACCATGCAGCTGTTATCAGGCACAATTATTTGACATGTTAGTAGGGTTAGCAAAAGGATGTGCAGTATCTGGTCGATTAGTGTGGTCGACTAGTGAGTTTATATTTTTTGTGTTGGCATTTCTTCACAGAGACGCAGATCTTAAATAATTGAGTGACGCAATTTCTCCATTTTTTTGTTTTTTGTTTTGCCTGCTGATAGAATAGGCTGTGCTTTAGTGTGCTAACAGTCAGCATGGTTAAACCCTCTCACCTCTTAATTCATCTAATTTACAGTAGCACAGCTACATCCATAGCCATTAAAGCACCTTTTGTGTATAAATACACACCTAAAACTAAATGAAGAGACTCAATGTCAGACATGAAATCTTCTGAGTCTGAGCGCTCAGATTATTGAAGTGCATCATTCTGCAGCCGTGGTGCGTCAATCTCAATATGAGCTGTTCTTGAGAGGACTTTTGTTCAATAAATGGTTGTAGTTATTTTGTCTGTTTATTTGTTAAATTACCCGATTGAAGGTCTGCTTTTAGTGTCCATATATCCCTGAAAAGCGTGTCTGAATGGGGTTTTGTGAACCTGACGCAGCCTGATTAATTATACAGGGCTCCCTTAGTACTGACTAGTCGATTATGATAATTGGTTGTTTCGCACTAAACCTAATAGCAAGAGAGAAGAAAAAAAACTTAAAGCAAGATAAACTTACCTGAAAAGCAGCACTGGCCAAATTTCCTTTAAGGCACAATGTTAGATTTTTGGATTAAAATATAAAAAAAACGCTAGAACGCTGTTATTTTGTGTACTTGCAGTATCCCAAATGTTTCCAACAATGTTTTAATCCAGAGAAATTTTAACCAATGTAACGGCCCGTGTCAGTGCGTCACCTGTCAACGTCATATCCGTGTTACCCTCGATTGCTGGTTTTACTTCCGTAGAAACCATGGAAACATCAAAGACGCTTTAATATAATTGAGGGTTGGTTGCACCAATAAGGATTAATCCTAAATCTAGATTGAAATAGAGGTTTATCTAATAATTATGGATTTAATTTATATTTGATATAGATTAACTTTAATCCTGTTGCTCCATAACTTTAAACTCAGATTTAAATCTCAATTAGGGATTAACTTTAACCTCAAAATTAACGTGGTAATAGCACGTTAACGGAAAATCATTTTAACGGCACTCATTTTATTAACACACGGTTAACGCACATTTTCAGTTTGATCCATGACTTAGCCCATAATTGGAGAAATTGAGAGTCCATGTTTAAACATTGAACCCATGTTTATTAGAGACAAATTTGAAACATTAATTTGAGGTACATTTAGAACTGCTAAAAATGTGCGATTAAATTGTGATTAATCGCGATTTAACTCACAACAATCATGCTATTAATCACGATTCGATATTTTAATCGATTGACAGCCCTAATATTTGTTTATCCATTTATTTTTATTTTTGTGTTTATTACATTTAGCTTTTTATTCGTTGTACATTTTTGTCTAAATCCAGTTAAAATGACAACTTATTGATTTAGTCACGATTTTACACATGTATGCGTGTATGCACGTTGATTGTGAATGGCAGTCATTGTAATCAGACTCGACAGGAAGTTATGCTTCGCTTCAAGAATTTGTCGTAGAAACACATTTCGACATCTGTCCAACTGGATTGCGACTAAAAAGATCCTTTGTTATGAACAATTGATGGTACAAAGGCCAGTCAATTAAGCTGG
Organism: Pseudorasbora parva; assembly: GCF_024679245.1. NCBI lineage: Eukaryota > Metazoa > Chordata > Actinopteri > Cypriniformes > Gobionidae > Pseudorasbora > Pseudorasbora parva. The sequence continues at coordinate 29,790,993 of NC_090195.1, forward strand.
AAGTTCACCAGTGCAGTATTTAAAGAGCACAAAGCAACATTGATCCGCAGATCCGTAATGGAATTATCTGCAGTGCTTTGGAGAGAGCCCAGCAGAAGTCTTGGAAACAGAATGTTTGTCTAGACCAGCGATGCAGGGAAAGCCACAGCCTAAAATGAATTTCGATCTAAAGCATGGCTCCGCACCACTGACGCTCACAATCACATTTGTCTCCTTGGCCTGCTAAAGATGATCAAGTAGTTTCCTTCCAGCCTTGCAACTGGCGGATGTCTTGACCAGACATAATACAACAAAGATTAGGATGATGTGTTTGTAAAGACACAATGGAGAAGGGGCGAGAGGGAGGGGATTCTGAGGATGAGAACAACCTGAACTCACACTTGAAAATGGTTATAGAGAAGTGCACAGATTGCAGGTGTCTCAATTATATATATATATATATATATATATATATATATATATATATATATATATATATATATATATATATATATATATATATATATATATATATATATATATATATATATATATATATATATATATAATATACATACACACCATTGACCCTTTACACACAAAACTACTCAGTCCAAAGTTTTTTTTTGTTTTGTAAAAATGTCATTCTCTGGACCAATTTAAACACTAGAGATGCAACAATACAGTTAGTGCATGGTTCAATACATACCTCGGTTTTTAACCACAGTTTTCGGTTCGGTTCGGTTCGGTTCGGTTCGGCTCTGATGGCTTGTCTTATTGTTAATCTTTTTTTAGGCAATAAGAACAGCAAGAGGTTAAGGAGAAAAAAAAAAGTCTTGCAATACTCTTTATTTATTTTACTTAAAAGAAAACCTTGTTCACATTCCTAGTGTTTTGTATAATATAAAAAAAAAAAAAAAAAAATATATATATATATATATATATATATATATACACAGTCTTGTTCAAAATAATAGCAGTACAATGTGACTAACCAGAATAATCAAGGTTTTTAGTATATTTTTTATTGCTACGTGGCAAACAAGTTACCAGTAGGTTCAGTAGATTCTCAGAAAACAAATGAGACCCAGCATTCATGATATGCACGCTCTTAAGGCTGTGCAATTGGGCAATTAGTTGAATTAGTTGAAAGGGGTGTGTTCAAAAAAATAGCAGTGTGGCATTCAATCACTGAGGTCATCAATTTTGTGAAGAAACAGGTGTGAATCAGGTGGCCCCTATTTAAGGATGAAGCCAACACTTGTTGAACATGCATTTGAAAGCTGAGGAAAATGGGTCGTTCAAGACATTGTTCAGAAGAACAGCGTACTTTGATTAAAAAGTTGATTAGAGAGGGGAAAACCTATAAAGAGGTGCAAAAAATGATAGGCTGTTCAGCTAAAATGATCTCCAATGCCTTAAAATGGAGAGCAAAACCAGAGAGACGTGGAAGAAAACGGAAGACAACCATCAAAATGGATAGAAGAATAACCAGAATGGCAAAGGCTCAGCCAATGATCACCTCCAGGATGATCAAAGACAGTCTGGAGTTACCTGTAAGTACTGTGACAGTTAGAAGACGTCTGTGTGAAGCTAATCTATTTTCAAGAATCCCCCGCAAAGTCCCTCTGTTAAAAAAAAGGCATGTGCAGAAGAGGTTACAATTTGCCAAAGAACACATCAACTGGCCTAAAGAGAAATGGAGGAACATTTTGTGGACTGATGAGAGTAAAATTGTTGTTTTTGGGTCCAAGGGCCACAGGCAGTTTGTGAGACGACCCCCAAACTCTGAATTCAAGCCACAGTACACAGTGAAGACAGTGAAGCATGGAGGTGCAAGCATCATGATATGGGCATGTTTCTCCTACTATGGTGTTGGGCCTATTTATCGCATACCAGGGATCATGGATCAGTTTGCATATGTTAAAATACTTGAAGAGGTCATGTTGCCCTATGCTGAAGAGGACATGCCCTTGAAATGGTTGTTTCAACAAGACAATGACCCAAAACACACTAGTAAACGGGCAAAGTCTTGGTTCCAAACCAACAAAATTAATGTTATGGAGTGGCCAGCCCAATCTCCAGACCTTAATCCAATTGAGAACTTGTGGGGTGATATCAAAAATGCTGTTTCTGAAGCAAAACCAAGAAATGTGAATGAATTGTGGAATGTTGTTAAAGAATCATGGAGTGGAATAACAGCTGAGAGGTGCCACAAGTTGGTTGACTCCATGCCACACAGATGTCAAGCAGTTTTAAAAAACTGTGGTCATACAACTAAATATTAGTTTAGTGATTCACAGGATTGCTAAATCCCAGAAAAAAAAAATGTTTGTACAAAATAGTTTTGAGTTTGTACAGTCAAAGGTAGACACTGCTATTTTTTTGAACACACCCCTTTCAACTAATTGCCCAATTGCACAGCCTTAAGAGCGTGCATATCATGAATGCTGGGTCTTGTTTGTTTTCTGACAATCTACTGAACCTACTGGTAACTTGTTTGCCACGTAGCAATAAAAAATATACTAAAAACCTTGATTATTCTGGTTAGTCACATTGTACTGCTATTATTTTGAACAAGACTGTATATATATATATATATATATGTATGTATGTATGTATGTATGTATGTATGTATGTATGTATGTATGTATGTATGTATGTATGTATGTGAACACTGGCAGCTTAGAGCTGTACAGCAGCATTCAAGTATGAAATTGAATGAATAAATGTAAAAATGAAACACTACATAGCGATCACGATAAAATATACATTGATTATTATTAAAGCTATTGAAGTTTTTCCATCAAGAGCAGTGAGTGAGTTTCTCTGTCTACTCAAAAAATGAAATTTCTGTCTTGATTGCTCTTGTTGAAGTTAGGGCTGCACGTTTTCAAGTTTTTCATTAACCGTTAACCGATGCCCTTAGCGGTTAATACTCGGTTAACCATAGTGTGTGTCAGGGTTATTATTTTTAGTTTATTCATTTGACGACCACCATCTCCGTAGTGAACGCGCCTATAGAGAGAAATGCACATCATGGATTACCTAATCAGAGAGTAGCCTATTTCTTTTCGTATTAAATTGTTAAAAGACATTTCGAGCTTTCTTAAGATTTCATGATGTCTGCGAGGACTACGCTGAGTTTCGTTAAATTAGGATGAGATGCGCTCCAGTTCACAAGCAATGCAAGTGGCCGCGAGGGCGCCTGCATGATTAGGGCATGTAGTAAAAAATGCAGCCGAGCATGATTCACACAGCGTTTGACTCGCGCGGCTGAGCCTCTCCAGGCAGAGAGTTCAAGCATCTGTGGACTCGTTCCGTCAGCTCTGGCCATCTTGATTTCAGTCCGCGATTAGCTTTTTTGTTTTCTTCATTACAGTTAAAGTAACGTCTGCTTTTCGCTAGTCCCTCACAAGTTTCTCACTTCACACTTTCTTTCTTCTGATCCGTTATGCACAGCGCGTGCGGCTCCTGCTCTGCTTCTGCCCTAATGCGACTTAGTCCAGTGCGACTTATGTTATTTTTCTCTTCATGACGCATTTTTTGACTGATGCGACTTATACTCCAGAGCGACTTATAGCCTGAAAAATGTGGTAAGCACTGCATTGCAATACTTACATTTTTCCCCGTCACTCTCAATTTTAAAGTGCTCCCACCACACTCTATTTTTCTTTAGAAACTAAGCTGGTCATGACTTCTTCTTGTGGATATTACAAATGTCTGGGAGCGCTCTGGCGGTCTCTATTGGTGCAAAAATATATTACAACTAAATTCAAAGCACGTCATTGACGCCACTTAACCGAGCAAAATGTTTCACTCGGTTACGCAATTTTTAACGGTTAATCGGTTAACCATGGACACCCCTAGTTGAAGTTGTTTTAAACTGAAATAAAGTTATTTCTTCTGTTGAACAAAAAAAAATATTTTGAAGAATGTTGTTAACCAAACAGTTGCTGGTCTCCATTGACTCCCATTCTATAGGGGGAAAAAAATTTGTAAGTGAATGCTACCATCAACTGTCTGGTTAGAACATTCATCAAAATATCATCTTCTGTGTTTAAAATAATAAATGAATACAGGTTTAGAAGTAAATAACTGCTGCACTGCACCTGCACGCATCTAATATGCAGGCACACGCCAATTTTACTTTCACTTTAGACATAACCGACTGTGTTATATAAACCTTGTTTGTATTTGTGTATTTTTAAAACAGTGCATGCACATGAAGGAAATGTTTAACCGGTAAAGCTTTAAAACGCATGCAAATAATGAACTTATACGGGTTCATTATTTGCACGATATACCGGTACTAGAAAAGTATTGCGATACCCTGCTATTACAAACGGTACGATACGGACTTTTATTAGTACCGGTACTTTAAGGAGGACAGCGCATATGAGCTGTATTTCTTAATTTGTGTGGGTGTGTGACAGCAGGTGTCAGGACGTGTGTGCAGAGCACTGCTTCCACTGTTCACTAAACATTAGAAGCAGAAGAGTTAAATATATACATGACAATGAAAGCAACAGAAATATGCGCGCTTGAGAAGAAAAAGCATTGTGCGGGACGCGATATTTTTTTTCCCAGGATGGTAGGGGAAGGTACCGCCTTTTTCATCTCTGATTGGCTAGAAGGGCTCTCCTCCTATTGGTTATACATCTCGCATTCATGGCAGGTTGTCAGCTAGTCTGTTTTGATTGTCTTTAACAGAAGTGAACGAAGTCAATCCAACATAGCCTACACACACACACACACGTTTGTTTTTGTGGCATATATTTTTATACTGTAAAAACTGTATTTTCTATCCCCCTACACTGCCCCTGCCCCTAAACCTACCCATCACAGGAAACATTCTGCATTTACTTTCTAAAAAAAATTATCCTGTATGATTTATAAACATTTTGAAAAGTGGGGACATGGGTAATGTCCTCATATTTCACCCTCTCCTGTAATACCTGTGTCGTACCCCATACACATTTGTGTCCTCATATGAGACACATTTGTGTGTGTGTGTGTGTGTGTGTGTGTGTGTGTGTCCCATTACTAGCAAGTTTATGCAATGTTAGGTTCACAATAAATAAAATCTGTCATATTTAAATCATACTGTGGTGTCTCTATGAAATTGGTCCCTTCTATGAAATTCACTATGACATTGTGAACTTGAAATATAAATCTGAACTTCGTTTACTTCTGTTGTAAAGACGATCAATCAAAACAGACTAGCTGACAGCATGACATGAACGTGAGATGTATAACCAATCGGAGGAGAGCCCTTCTAGCCAATCAGAGACGAAAAAGGCGGTACCTTCCCCTACCGTCCTGGGAAAAAAAATATTGCGTGCAGGACGTGCTCGCGCTGCTGGACTCTGACCTGAACCGCGCGCACACGCCTTTCAGACAACAAACATGCGATCGCCATTCAGTTCTTTTGCGGCTTATTATTTGGGTTTGAATGGTCAAAAATATGTCAAATGCACAGTCTGGCGAGTATTCAGGTAAACACAGTCGGATATGTCTTTAGTGAGCGTGTAGTCTACAGCTGAGGTAATTAGATCTGTGCAGGTCTTAAGCCAGACCTAATATTCTGTGATTCATGTCAACCAAACAATGAAAAATATAAAATCAACACATGTTTGGCTAAATAACTAAAATATATTTATTAAGAATCAGTGTATAGTTAAATTATAGAGTGTAGACTAAGGAAGCAGTTTTCTATTTGATTATTTAATTTCTTTCTTGACTTGCTAAACCACGCCCCCTCCGCACATAATCTAATTTCAAATGCAAAGCTGTCAGCCAATCACAACAGTGGGTGTTTTCGCTGAAGTCTCACAGCAGACATGCCCCTTGAAAAGAGCTTTCAAGCCAGAGGGCTATAATCAGTATAGAAAAAATGCCTTTTATTTCAAAATTATGATTTTTTTTTTTTTTTTTTTTTATGTACAAAACATACTAACAAGATAAGTACACCTCAGGAAACATAAAATAATACAAAAATCCATGCCATGGGACCTTTAAACACAATGCTGTGCCTGTTGGTCCTCTTAACAACATGAAAAATGGGAGAATCATGGGAAAGGTTGTCCGGTCACATCTAGATGCGTCTTTGCTAAAATATTTTTTTTTTTAAAGACAGGTCAGACGATTGCAAATTGATTTTCCATTATTTTAAAAAACACCCACAGCACTATTCTCATCATTCTCAGGATATATTCTACGATAAATGTGATAATTATGGTATTTCCTGTTTACATATACAGTATTGTTCAAAATAATAGCAGTACAATGTGACTAACCAGAATAATCAAGGTTTTTCGTATATTTTTTATTGCTACGTGGCAAACAAGTTACCAGTAGGTTCAGTAGATTCTCAGAAAACAAATGAGACCCAGCATTCATGATATGCACGCTCTTAAGGCTGTGCAATTGGGCAATTAGTTGAAAGGGGTGTGTTCAAAAAATAGCAGTGTCTACCTTTGACTGTACAAACTCAAAACTATTTTGTACAAACATTTTTTTTTTCTGGGATTTAGCAATCCTGTGAATCACTAAACTAATATTTAGTTGTATGACCACAGTTTTTTAAAACTGCTTGACATCTGTGTGGCATGGAGTCAACCAACTTGTGGCACCTCTCAGCTGTTATTCCACTCCATGATTCTTTAACAACATTCCACAATTCATTCACATTTCTTGGTTTTGCTTCAGAAACAGCATTTTTGATATCACCCCACAAGTTCTCAATTGGCTTAAGGTCTGGAGATTGGGCTGGCCACTCCATAACATTAATTTTGTTGGTTTGGAACCAAGACTTTGCCCGTTTACTAGTGTGTTTTGGGTCATTGTCTTGTTGAAACAACCGTTTCAAGGGCATGTCCTCTTCAGCATAGGGCAACATGACCTCTTCAAGTATATTAACATATGCAAACTGATCCATGATCCCTGGTATGCGATAAATAGGCCCAACACCATAGTAGGAGAAACATGCCCATATCATGATGCTTGCACCTCCACCTTTAAAAATAATGGTATTAATGCATATGGGGGTGGGATGTAATTAAAAGCATCCAACAGATACTGTACATGCATTTTAATATGTTCTTCACTGGGCATAATCATTTAAGAGCTTGACCTTCAGTGGATATTAAACCTATATGAACTTTCACAAAAGTGAAATTTCTTTCCCTTGTGTGTCCTTATGTTGCAGCAAAGACATATGCAACACATTTGATCATTAGAGGTAAGACAGGATCTGATCACACATCAGTCACACAGACCGACGTCTACCAGAGTAAATGACACCTCTTCACCTCGGCTCTTAGCATCTGCAGATTTGTGTTGAGCGGTGATTGAGTTTGGCCAGTGGTCTGGGGCCTGAGGCAGAGCCTGATGCCGGAAAAATAGATTGAGTCATTGAAGTGGAGGAAGGAGTGGCAGGACTGCATTGAGTTTCTCAAACCTGATTAGGGGTTGGCATCTCCTGGGTTATTTCACTCTAATCAATTTGATCATTAATGCAACTCCAAAGAGTTTCTCATCATAGAGAATGTTATTTATTTGCCCTGGTAGCCAGGTCCTTGAAAAATAAGTGTGGAGATGAATGTTGTATGTGTTCGGTGTTCTGGGTAGAGAAAACTGCCAATTTGTGTCCCTTTATTAAGGAAGGAACATGCTGTACTTCAGAAATGTCCACCTGATTGCTTTTGTGCTATTTCTAAGTCACAAATTGCTCTCTTGGTCCTTTGGACTGATATTCTCATTGTGTTCAAACTGAACGAGTGTGTCCAAATATGATTTATATAAAACAAAAAGGGTTTTCAATTTCAGAATGAAAAAAAAAAAATAATAATTATATATATATAATTATTATTATATTTTATTAAATATATATATATATATATATATATATATATATATATATATATATATATATATATATATATATAAAATATATATATATATATATAAAATATATTAAATATATATAAATATAATATATATAAATATAATTATTATTATATTTATATATATATATATATATATATAAAATGTATTTATTTTTAAATGTCAAACCTAAAAAATAAACAAATAAAAGGATTTAAAAAAAAAATGTTTTAATGTAAAGTTAAAAAATATGCCAAATTAATAGAAATCAATTTCAAAGAATCAATCAATTTATTTATTTGTTTGTTTGTTTATTTATTTATTAACTGTGAGTTTATAATGTATAACTCAATATTGCATTTTATAAATAGTTGTGAGATATAAACAATAAAAAAAAAAAATCTTATTTAGATCTCACAATTCTGACTGTATAACACACAAGTGTTAGATTATATTACACAATTCTGGGAATAAAAGTCAGAATTGTGAACTTTTTCCAAATGAATTGGTGTTGAATCGTAACATTTGTGTCAATATTTAGCCATAATATTGTTTCAAGACGTGGTAGTTTTCCAAAGCAGTTTTTTTTATAAAAATAAAATAAAATAAAAATATCCAAAAAATAATAAATGTGAATTTTCCATTATGATCTCAGGACAGTTGTCAAGTCATCTCAATGGCAAAAAATAATAATAATTCTAATGACCCAGATTTCACCCTATGTATTTATATATAAAAATAAATAAATAAATAAAATAAAAAATAGGGCTGTCAAAATTACCGTTAATAACGTGTTGACACAAATTAATTTTAACGGCACTAATTTTATAAATGCGATTAAATGTACATTGTCATATTTTTGCAGTAAATAAATTCCCGACCACGAGGGGGCTCTCGGAGTGCGGTAAAGTTATTTTTCCTTGCCATTGCTCTATAGTCTTACAAAGATATAAAACCTACGATCAGTTTTAAGTGTGTGACCATTGTATATCGACATGAAATATCAACTCAAAATCACCTACATGCATTATAGCTGCATATTTATACTCGAAAACACTTTTACTCGCTTTCAAGCCACTCGATGCCCAAGGAAATGTCTGCCCAATGACCAATTTTTCATGCAAACCGTGCCCTGTTCTGAACTAAACTGCCAGTGTAAAAATGCCCTTTATTTATATTTTCAAAATGAGAGAAATCACTGCTTATTCTAAATTTTTAAGCTTAGGCTTAAGAGACGCTCACAAAAAGAGTTTTTCTTTTGAAAAACATCTAGGACCTTTGATACATGTCTAGTCTTCATGCTTTAAGTATGGTTTCATTAATAATAAATGTGAATTTGCATAAAGCATGCATATTTGTCCATATACCCATGTTGATTAGAGTATTAAAACTGGAAAATATTAATTTAAGGTACATTTACTGATAAAAAATTGTGATTAAGTTACCATTAATCACAAGTTAACTCATGACGATCATGTGATTAATCGCGATTCAATATTTTAATCAATTGACAGCCCAAATTAAAAAAAACATCATTGGCCCAGTTAGTTTGAAACTTGTCTTTACAAAAACCCACCAAACACGAGAGCAAATTCAGTGCCTGTACATTTTCATCAACTGATGCAATTTTACTCTTGTTTCCATCATCTCCCTCTAGATAAGCCTGAGAACTACGACGTCTGGTACGAGAGCCGGTTTGAGGAGTGCGACAAGGAGGCCTGCCTTTCCTTCTCTAAAGACATGTTGTGCTCACGAGTCACTGTGGACCACAACTATTACGCCATCTGTCAAAATCTGCTTTCGCGGTATGCCACGTGGCGGGGCAGCTCCGGTGGACTTCTTCACGACCCCCCGCCACACATAGCCAAAGACGGCCAGCTTGAAGCTCTGTTGGACGAGTGCGCCAACCCCAAAAAGCGATACGGCCGCTTTCAGGCAGCTAAAGAACTGCGGGAGTACTTAACCCAGCTAAGCGGTACCGCTAGGTAATGACCGCCCATGCCTGTCAGTGCTCGACGTTCACTCATCAATGTCCGATGATGTCTTCAGGGTTTGGGGATCCCCATTTGACTTACGACAGAGAGACGTCAGAAGGTCTGACGAAGCTCCTGTCCTCAGTAACTCTATCTCAGACCAATCGTCCATCGCTACAATCTGCTATGTGTACATTGTACGTTCTGTTTCTCTTACAATAATCTTTAAATTATTGAAAAGTCTAGGGTTCATTGCTTTTATTCAATGGTTTATTTTGCAATAAAGGCGGCGGTTACATCATCATTGTCAAATTCCTCCGGTTTCTCACCCGGAGGTTTATCTGCAAAATGGTGACACTGGGAATGGCAGCTTGGGAATGTTGGTACACAAGCATTAACTCTGTCCAAAACTTTTTAGTGAATGTCTTCTGCCTAATTGATTCACTTACATTCCAGGAAGAATGAGTTTGGCATAGAGCATCATTTTGAGACGGTAGAGAGGATGTGGAAATCTGTACATAATTAGAGCAGATTGAAGGGGAAATGAGTTGGAATTGCTTTGCATATACCAAAGAGTCTGGTTCTGTGTAACTCAAACCTCTGAACTAAACGGGCAGAGTAGTCAAACCATCAGTATCACCCCAGGGCAGATTCATGAAATGTGGTTAGACTTGTTACAAAGATTTGTGTTTGTACTAATCAAGCGAAGTCCAGAGAGGACCACAATGAATCCAAATTCCGTGGCACTATTAAATCAGAGAGGTCCAGGTCTCTAATTGGCCGTTAACTATAAATAATGTGCCGGCACATGGCGTGATTCAGCACTATCAAGCCGAACATGCATCTGCACAGGCAATGGAACTTTCTATCTTTCTTAAAAATCGATCTTAACATTTCAATTTCACAGCTCCGCAATTGAATTAATCAAAATTTAATTAAACGTCTCTAACACTTAAGATCATTTAACTTTGAGCCATCAGCCTGCTGTTTTTTTTATTTTTTTATTTTTTTCCCTCCCTGGTTTGATTTTGCACTTGGTGGACCAATGAATTAGATCAGTATGCTAATGAGTATGCGTTAGATAATGAAGTACGCTAGCGCTTGACTGACAGCATCACTCCATTGAGCCTGGATTTTGAAAGCTAGCTAATCACTTTCAACTTGATGTTTCTGCCAGAGCAAATGAATGAAACGAATTAAGATTTTAATCTTTTTATTTCCATGTTTGGGTTCTGGCCAGTCAGGCCCTGAAGAGTCAAAGCAATAAGTGTCGATCAGCCATTGTCACTGAAAATCCCTCTGCTCTTGTCAAATCTAAACAGGTGACCGGATAGCCTCTCTTTGGTTGTTGGCACGTGAGAGAATTTTTTTTTTTTTTTTTTTTTTTTTTTTTGTGCATAAGTAACTGTCTGCTTTTGTACTGTACTTCTATTTCAGTTGAGTATTATATCAGCTGTGTCTGATTTTACTGTGCCTTTCATTCAGAAGTTGTATTTACAACTTTTTAGTCTGTTTAAATATCTAATAAATGAATATATAAATATCTGTATATTAATTACTTATATATAATATGCAGGTGACGGTAGCTATTGATTACCCTAGTTTTTGTTTAGTTTTTTCTTATTCGTACAAAGTCAGTGGCTACAGTCAAATGTCTTGTTACCAAGATTCTTCAAACAATCTTATTTTAGTTCAACAGAAGAAATAACCCCATACAGGTTTGGAACAGCGTAAGGGTGAGTAAATGATGACAGAATTTACATTTTCAAGTGAACTATCCCTTTAAGTGACTGATTTGAGCAGCAACTCAAATGTGGCACAAAGGATACATGACTCTTTTATTTGTTCCCATTTATAATGATTGCTATACACTAATAATGGGTAGAAAGTAGACATGTTTTTGTTTTATAGATTTATATTCTTTAATGTTAAAAGGATAGTTCACCCACCAATTACTAATGTAATTCCAAACCACTTAGACTTTCGCTCCTCTTCGGAACACGAATGAAGATCTTTTTGATGAAATCTAAATGATTTCTGCCCATCCATTGATAGCTGCGGTTACGCGCACCACGTGTACGCCCAGCCTGAGTGCATTGTACAATCTAATGTGATTTCCTTTTTCCCTAGCTCCGGATTGGTTAAGCCCGGGAAGCCAGAAATACGGATTGTGCTATCTCGCTGCCAGCCGCCGACGCCACAAGCCATTTCTGTCACGTTGTCTTTTACTTTGTAGTTATACTTTTGGTTTAGAGTGGGGAGACTTATTTCCGTAGAATGATTATCTTTCTTATCTACGGTTATTGGGCTCCCCATTTCTCTTTTTTCGTATATTTTGTGTATAAAACTTTGTTAAATAAATTATTGTTATAAAATACTCCGTTGTCCATCCTTTATGTTACGTGTCCCTCTCATCCTAGAATATACAATGGTAAAACTACCAAATGACACTTTGACACTTCAAAAACTAATCCACATGAATTGAGCGGTTTAGTCAAAAAAATTTCCAAAGAGACATGATTGCTAGATAATGAACAGATTTCCTTTAGGCTTGTATTTATATAAACATTCATCAACTCGAACATCAGTTGCAGTGAACGGAAACTCAAGCATGTTCCCCTTATGTGCAAGAACCAATGTTCATTCTCGTGTGTTAGGCAGCACGTTTGAGATCCGGCAAGACCCAATGAGGTTCATTTTGTGTTACACAGTACATTTGAGCTTCAAGAACCAATGAGTTTCATTCACATGTTACTCAGCACGTTTGCGCTTCTACAAGAACCAAAGAGGTTCATTATCGTGTTACGCGGCACGTTTGAGCTTCCACAAGAACCAATGAGGTTCATTCTCGTGTTACGTAGCACATTTGAGATTTTACAAAAACCAATAAGGTTCATGCTTGTTTTATGCAGCAAGTTTGAGCTTCAAGAACCAATGAGGTTTATTCTTGATTTATGCAGCACATTTGAGATTTCACAAGAACCAATGAAGTTCATTCTCATGTTAACATTTGAGCTTCCGCAAAAAACAATGAGGCTCATTCTCGTGTTACACAGCACATTTAAGATTCTGCAAGAACCACTGAGTTTATGTTTGTGTTACGCAGCACGTTTTACCTTCCAAAAGAACCAATGACGTTCATTCTCTTGTGTTGTGCTTCAATGAGCTTCAGCAAGATGTTTGTTTTCGCGCATCAAGCAAGTTTGAGAGTCTGTTTATGTTAAATCTAAATTCAATCTGTTCATCATATAAAGGGATCGAGTCTTTTTCCGAAAATTTTGACTTAATCACTCTTATGATCTCTTTATGAACTTATTGAAGCCTGAAAGTGTCAGTTGCGTCACTGTCTATGAAGGGATAGAAAACGCTCAGATTTCATCAAAAAGATCTAAAGATGGATTAAAGTCTTATGAGTATGAAACGCCATCTGGGTGAGTAATGAATGATAGAATTTTCATTTTTGGATGAGCTAACCCTTTAAGGCCCTGATATACTTCAAACAAAATCAATGAACAAATGCTGCCACTTCATTTTGAACAAAAACATGCCAAAAGGGAATTTGCTTGGAGTTTGTTTCTGGAGTTCGAAGTGGCTTGCTAAAGCGAACTTTCTGTAAAAGTTTGCTCTGACTGATAGACATTTTAAAACTACTGGGTGTGTGTGCCGAGCTCCACCTTCTTTGAGTGTTTAAGATTACAAGATATCGAAGTATCATAACTATGTTATCTTATATTTTGCTCACCTCCTCATAAAACTTGTAATTACAATGTGTAAACTGAATTTTCTGAGATCTCCCACTACTGTACCGCTGACAGCTGCAGATTCATATTGCTGTTGATAGTATAGCTAATGAAATGCGTAATTACAAGTCCGAGGACGTTCTTCAAGATGTTAGTCGTGTGTTGTCACCTCAGCATTACAACATGATGTGAACGCAGCTGTATTCTCCGGTTCCTTACTTCTATTCAATCTGGCATAGTGATGTGAGAAACAAATGTCTGCTGCCTACTGGTCAGAATGGTGTAAATGCAAAGACAACTCAAACATGCAGAAAAACACTATTTACAAATCAGTTGCTAATCATTTATGAAAAGAGTAATCTATTAAACAATTAATGAAACATCGGAAACAAATTTCTATTTGACACTACAAATAGAAACGACTCCAAAAAAAGAATACTCCGTTACTCATCCTGTATTACAGTCTCAGTAGATTTTTATTTCTTATCAGGTGTCACTGCTACATCTGATATGCTATTATACATTCCTAGATCAGTTTCTTTAATACGAATTGAGTCGAGTACTGTTTAAAATGATTAAAAATCAAAGGACTAAAGCCAGGTTCATGCTATATGATTTGGCCATCTGAGAAATGTTGTGAATAGGTTGACAAGTTTGCTGACAGTCGATTGATGAACATTGCGGTCAAATTTGACCTCAGATGAAATTCTGGAGTGTCGGAGCTTTGGGCCTCCGTCCTGTAGATGTAGCTTCTGCTACGGCAACCTTCAAATCAAAAACTAATAGGAGCTCAGAACCTGATGACAAAACAAACAACATGTCTTTTTTTTCTTTTTAAGAAAAGCCTTTATCAAAATTAAAGCGAGAGGTTGTTTTTTGTTCGCCAGCCACCATATGCAGCATGTCTCACAGTCTCTGAATGTGTCACGGATTGATGATAGATCGATGTGAGTCTTCTTGAACTTCACTGTTTTTCACGCGTCTTGACTGCCATACAAACTGACACTGACAACTGAGCTCCTACAGTACGACATGGATTACAGTCTGGGATCGTATGCGTATAGTCTGACATGCAACCGTCATAAAGGGCTGTTATAAATCATACAGTGAGCACCCAGCTTAATATCTTAAATTATGTTATGCACCTTATTCCTACGGCCCATGACTCTTTGCGCAAATTATGGGTGTAACTTCAATTAAGCTGTGAACAATCAGTGAAAGGCCGCTCTAAGAATGCAATAATACCATTTTTTTTTATACTGGTAGATTGATATGGCATTATTCTACTCACCCTTCAACCATAGAACATGAAAAGGAAATTTAAAAGTGTAAAAGCATCAACAAGGTACTTCCAACAGACCATGAAAAGCACGATTCTTTCCACTGCAATAATGAACGGGTGAAATACCACTGTTGTAATATCTGTATTATGTATCATATTTAATCAAAAATGTTTATTTACAAAAGCATTGAGTGTTACTATTTCAAAGTGATGTCCGTCATTTAGACAGTTAATAAATTGTATTAATCTGCGAAAACAAACCTGGAAAAGAGACATTAGGTTTTGAGGAGAAAAATGAGAGATTCTTATTTTTCATACTGTTACACTACAAAAGGCAAAAAGAAAGCAGCGATGACTAAAAAGAGCTCTTGCCATATATATTCTTGTTATAACGCGTCATGTTAATATACAAAACGTTACATTATTCTCATGTCTGAAAATAAAACATGAAGGAAAATTGACAGCTCATTCAGTCAAACTAATAAGCTTTATTTGTTGTGCAAGCTTATACTTTGAAATGACTTGTTTCAATCTTTTTGAAGTTCTCCAAATCAGAAGTGCCACACATAATTCAAACAAGAGAAGGCTCATCAAGGATAAGGTGGATACAAGACCTTTATTTTATTTAAAGGTGCCGTGAGCTGTTTTTTCTTTTTCTTTATATATATATATATATATATATATATATATATATATATATATATATATATATATATATATATATATATATATATATATATATATATATATATATATATATTCATACTCACCTAAAGGATTATTATGCAATTATCTAATCAACCAATCACATGGCAGTTCAATGCATTTAGGGGTGTGGTCCTGGTCAAGACAATCTCCTGAACTCCAAACTGAATGTCAGAATGGTAAAGAAAGGTGATTTAACCAATTTTGAGCATGGCATGGCTGTTGGTGCCAGACGGGCCGGTCTGAGTAGTTCACAATCTGCTCAGTTACTGGGATTTCCACGCACAACCATTTCTAGGGTTTACAAAGAATGGTGTGAAAAGGGAAAAACATCCAGTATGCGGCATTCCTGTGGGTAAAAATGCCTTGTTGATGCTAGAGGTCAGAGGAGAATGGGCCGACTGATTCAAACTGATAGAAGAGCAACTTTGACTGAAATAACCACTCGTTATACCCGAGGTATGCACCAAAGCATTTGTGAAGCCACAACACGCACAACCTTGAGGCGGATGGGCTACAACAGCAGAAGACCACACCGGGTACCACTCATCTCCACTACAAATAGGAAAGAGAGGTTAAAATTAGCACAAGCTCCCCAAAATTGGACAGTTGAAGACTGGAAAAATGTTGCCTGGTCTGATGAGTCTCAATTTCTGTTGAGACATTCAGATGGTAGAGTCAGAATTTGGTGTAAACAGAATGATAACATGGATCCGTCATGCCTTGTTACCACTGGACAGGCTGGTGGTGGTGGTGTAATGGTGTGGGGGATGATTTCTTGGCACACTTTAGGCCCCTTAGTGCCAATTGGGCATCGTTTAAATGCCACGGCCTACCTGAGCATTGTTTCTGACCATGTCCATCCCTTTATGACCACCATGTACCCATCCTCTGATGGCTACTTCCAGCAGGATAATGCACCATGTCACAAAGCTCAAATCATTTCAAATTGGTTTCTTGAACATGACAATGAGTTCACTGTACTAAAATGGCCCCCACAGTCACCAGATCTCAACCCAACAGAGCATCTTTGGGATGTGGTGGAACGGGAGCTTCGTGCCCTGAATGTGCATCCCACAAATCTCCATCAACTGCAAGATGCTATCCTATCAATATGGGCCAACATTTCAAAAGAATGCTTTTAGCACCTTTTTGAATCAATGCCATGTAAAATTAAGGCAGTTCTGAAGGCAAAAAGGGGTCAAACACAGTATTAGCATGGTGTTTCTAATAATCCTTTAGGTGAGTGTATATACAGTGCCTTGCGATTGTATCCGGCCCCCTTGAACTTTGCGACCTTTTGCCACATTTCAGGCTTCAAACATAATGATATAAAACTGTAATTTGTTTGTGAAGAATCAACAACAAGTGGTACACAATCATGAAGTGGAACGACATTTATTGGATATTTCAAACTTTTTTAACAAATCAAAAACTGAAAAATTGGATGTGCAAAATTATTCGGCCCCCATAAGTTAATACTTTGTAGCGCCACCTTTTGCTGCGATTACAGCTGTAAGTCGCTTGGGGTATGTCTCTATCAGTTTTGCACATCGAGAGACTGACATTTTTGCCTATTCCTCCTTGCAGAACAGCTCGAGCTCAGTGAGGTTGGATGGAGAGCGTTTGTGAACAGCAGTTTTCCGTTCTTTCCACAGATTCTCGATTGGATTCAGGTCTGGACTTTGACTTGGCCATTCTAACACCTGGATATGTTTATTTTTGAACCATTCCATTGTAGATTTTGCTTTATGTTTTGGATCATTGTCTTGTTGGAAGACAAATCTCCGTCCCAGTCTCAGGTCTTTTGCAGACTCCATCAGGTTTTCTTCCAGAATCCATCAGGTTTTCTTCCAGAATTGTCCTGTATTTGGCTCCATCCATCTTCCCATCAATTTTAACCATCTTCCCTGCCCCTGCTGAAGAAAAGCAGGCCCAAACCATGATGCTGCCACCACCATGTTTGACAGTGGGGATGGTGTGTTCAGGGTGATGAGCTGTGTTGCTTTTACGCCAAACATAACGTTTTGTATTGTTGCCAAAAAGTTCAATTTTGGTTTCATCTGACCACAGCACCCTATTCCACATGTTTGGTGTGTCTCCCAGGTGGCTTGTGGCAAACTTTAAATGAAACTTTTTATGGATATCTTTAAGAAATGGCTTTCTTCTTGCCACTCTTCCATAAAGGCCAGATTTGTGCAGTATACGATTGTTGTCCTTTGGACAGAGTAAGCTGTAGATCTCTGCAGTTCATCCAGAGTGATCATGTGCCTCTTGGCTGCATCTCTGATCAGTCTTCTCCTTGTATGAGCTGAAAGTTTAGTGGGACGGCCAGGTCTTGGTAGATTTGCAGAGGTCTGATACTCCTTCCATTTCAATATTATCGCTTGCACAGTGCTCCTTGGGATGTTTAAAGCTTGGGAAATCTTTTTGTATCCAAATTCGGCTTTAAACTTCTCCACAACAGTATCTCGGACCTGCCTGGTGTGTTCCTTGTTCTTCATGATGCTCTCTGCGCTTTAAACAGACCTCTGAGACTATCACAGTGCAGGTGCATTTATACGGAGACTTGATTACACACAGGTGGATTCTATTTATCATCATTAGTCATTTAGGTCAACATGGGATCATTCAGAGATCCTCACTGAACTTCTGGAGAGAGTTTGCTGCACTGAAAGTAAAGGGGCCGAATAATTTTGCATGCCCAATTTTTCAGTTTTTGATTTGTTAAAAAAGTTTGAAATATCCAATAAATTTCATTCCACTTCTTGATTGTGTCCCACTTGTTGTTGATTCTTCATGAAAAATTACAGTTTTATATCTTTGTTTGAAGCCTGAAATGTGGCAAAAGGTCGCAAGGTTCAAGGGGGCCGGATACTTTCGCAAGGCACTGTATATATACTGTTTTCTGAGGACAACTCATGACGTTCGCATTTAGTTTTTTACATTCAAAAACATCATAGTAAATAAGTAATAGGCTATTTTCTACCCTGGCTTTGAGGCTTTCACCTGGACCGCTCGTTTTTTTATGGGCATGCCACACTGAAGACTTGGAAGTAAACGCCCACGGCTACGATTTGATAAGATTTGCATATTTAATGAGCTTCAGCTCCCTCGTCAGTACATGTGGGAATTGTTTTTAAAGCGTGTTTGAAAATGGCAACTTGAATGATTTGCTCATGAGGCTCGCAAAATATCTATCAAACAAACACAATGATTTATCTCTCATTCACCCGCGAATGATTGGAATTGATTGCTATTTTTTATAATTTTTTTATCGGTGGATATAACCGCAAAACACACACACACAAAACTTCCGCAAACATATTTTACCTTCAAATATATATTCAAGAGAGTAAGCAACGCACATCAAAAAAGGGAATGTTATGCCGGCCTGCCGATGGGCTTACGTTTCGGTAGCCCATCTGGAAAACACATAACCCCAGTATATTGGGCTTTACAAGCCCTGGCTCATTCATACCAGAGTCTGATCCCGAATCACAATAAACCAACAACACTACAAATAATGGATTCTTCAGCCTGTGACAGCGTGCTTAGGTATGTTCAGTTAGACACGTACACACAATAGATGTCAAACGATATGTAACATGCTATTCTATCACATATAAAAAACATTTTTACTCACATAAGTGTGTTGCTTCATTCATGTAATCTCATCCTGTCTGCAAATCCAGTGTCTTGGATATTCTTTAAAAATAAGTTCATCCAAGCATTCATAATTTTGGAATTTGAATGAATCTTATGCAGTTTGTTTATTTATTAGGAAGTTTGGATCTGGTTTAGCTTTATGTAGGACTATGTTATGTGAGACACGAGTCTGTGGGCAGGTTTACAGAATCAGGCATTGTTCATCTTATATTAAGGCGGTTTTTCACCACACGATGACATCAAGGTGAGGCATATTCTGAAAGCTCTCGTTTGCTGGGCCTGGCGTCAATAAAAACTTTTCTTTGACTAACAAGGAAGTTTTCAGCTCTGAAATTTACAGGATAATCTTATATTACCATGACCTAGCCTGATGTGGTCATACTCAATTCTAGTCAGAATCTGAGTCTGATACTGCTCCATTGGCCTCTGATTATAGGCCATGTTTCAACCAAACCAGGAAAGAAAACGCCTCTGCACTCAATTGGATAGACCTACAACCAATCAGAGCAACAGAGTAAATGATGTATGTTGAGCAACGCATAGTAGTGGGAAATCTGGATTATTTTACGGACTTGAATCTTTAAATCTCGTTCAGCAAAATTAAAAAAAATATTTTTTTACAAGTCATTTCGTTCTTTTTTCCTCAGAATATTATTAAAATGTCACATCAACTTATCTAGTACTTATGCAAATGTTGATCACATTTAGAATAAAAAATAATTATAAGGTAATGCAGCCAAGGCCAAACATTAAGAAAGAAATGATTCATTAATTGCTTAGCTGTGCTTTAGTTAAACTCACCTCCGATTCAGCGTCATTTTCTATATTTTGTCACTTCACATGTAATCACCTCACACCTCTCATCTTCGGGTTCGTGTTTGTTAGTTCCACCAACAGTGTCTGATGATGGAATATATATATAATGTATAATATTTAATATATAAATAAAAGTTAACTTCTTTGGACATGCAACCTTACTCCTGTTTACATGTACACACTGGACATTTTTATCAGATTCCCCCCAAGGTTGAAATAATTTTTTTTCAGATTTGTACATCCAAATCTTCTGCTCTTTTCTGGACAGCTGTGTTGGGGATGAGAAACTCTGGCTAATGTGGAGCATATACGGACTGAAATGAGTCCCTATGCTGCAGCTAAGAGACTCTGACAGCTATTAAGATCAGCTTCATTACTACTGCAGCAGCTCCTCTGATAGCAATCACCATTTCCGAAGTTGTGTGTATGTTCAAAGATGTTTCACTGGCTAAAATAATTACTTGATCCCCTGAGCCAAAACACATTTCAGACTCAATGCATATAGGGTGGAACTGCTAAGTGGCTAAATTATGTGTTTGTGTGTGTGTGTGTGTGAGAGAGAGAGAGAGAGAGAGAGAGAGAGAGAGAGAGAGAGAGAGAGAGAGAGAGAGAGAGAGAGAGAGAGAGAGATGTGGACGTACTGTAACTGTCTGCCAGTCTATAATTATGCCTCTCTGTTTTGACAAACACATTGTTGTCAGTATCCATCATAAAACAGACACTCAAACAGAAATTGTCTTCTTAAAGTGCTTTATGGGGCAGAATAATTCCAATAGTGTGCGCTTACAGGGGAGCACTGCAGGAAATGAATCTGACTCCAGGGGCCCGTACCATCCTCATTTGTTGAAATAAACACAAGCCCCAACCGACTTGTGTTTTTACCGATAGAGCTTGGGAAGAGAGAAAGCTTAAATCTCCCGCTGTCTCCCATGAGTCGAATATGGTATCTTAGAGTTCAGATTCGTATGGCTAATTATATTCCTTAAATATGATCTGACTCTGAGATACATGATCACTTAAAAAAAAAAAAAAAAAACAGATCTCACACTAACTGATCTCATTCAAGCAATTTTTTACATTGCAGAACGTTCCGATGCTGTCTTGGATTTAATGTTGGAAGCTTTCCAGAAATATAGCATTGTTTCTGTTCCTATAAGCTCATATCTGATTGACTGGCTTTACAGTCAGGGTTCACATGCTTTTAGAAATCATGTTTACAAGGGATGTGTTCAATTCACAGTGTGAAGTGTATAGAGCAGGGCTATTCAAATCTTACCCTGGAGGGCCAATGCGGTGCAGAGTTTAGCTCCAACCCTAATCAAACACATCCACCTGTTATTTTCTAATGATCCTGAATACATTGATTAGCACGTTCAGGTGTGTTTGATTAGGGTTGGAGCTAAACTCTGCACCGCATTGGCCCTCCAGGGTAAGATTTGAATAGCCCTGGTATAGAGGTTAAAAATATTTTTTAAACTATATAAAAAGAATAAATATATGAATGTTTTTTATTTTTGATATTGCGTTTATGTGGTAACACAAATAAAAAATAATCTTGAAAAGTTACTTTTTCTAAATAACAGTTGTTGTTACATTTGATAAACTGTTTTTATAGTTGCAATTGCTATAGCGATTTAAACAATTAGGAAAATGTTATTTCCTGTGATGCATGTATTATTAAACCAGCAGATATGAGAATATAAAAAAATTGAATACACCAAACTCACCTATGTCTTTATGGACCTTGCTTTGTGCACTGGTGTGCAGACATGTTGGAATGGGAAGTGGCCATCCCCAAACTGTTCCCACAAAGTTGAGAGCCTGAAATTGTCCAACATGTCTTGGTATGCTGAAGCTTTACGAGTTCCTTTCACTGAAACTAAGGGTCAAGCTTAACGCCTGAAAAACAATCACACACCATAATCCCCCTTCCACCAAACTTTACAATTTACACAATGCAGTCAGGCAAGTACCGTTCTCCTGGCAAATGCCAAACCCAGACTCTTCCATCAGATTGCCAGACAGAGAAGCGAGGTTCATCACTCCAGAGAACACATTTCCACTGCCTTAGAGACCAGTGGTGACATACTATACACCACTGCATCCGACAGTTTGCAATGAACTTAAAGATGTAAGGCTTGGGGATGCAGCTGCTCAGCAATGGAAACCCATTCCATGAAGCTCTCTATATGCAATATTCTTCAGCTAATCTGAAGGCCACACAAAGTTTGGAGGTCTGTAGCTTTTGACTGCAGAAAGTTGGTGACTTCTGGGCTCTGTGCGCCACAGCATGAGCTGACCCCACTCTGTGATGTTAAATGGCCTGTCACTTCATGGCTGAGTTGCTGTTGTTCCCAATTGTTTCCCTTTTGTTATAATGCCACTAACAGTTTACTGTGGAATATTTAGTAGTGAGGAAATTTTGCAAAGGGAATTATTGCACAGGAGGCAATCTTTCACGGTACCACGCTTGAATTCACTAAGCTTCTGAGAGCGACATATTCTTTCATAAATGTTTGTAGAAGCATCTGCATAACTAGGTGCATGACTTTATACACCTGTGACCATGGAAGTGATTGGAACACCGGAATTCAATGATCTGGAGAGGTGTCCCAATACTTTTGACTTTTGATTTTTTACAATACTATAATGTATGTCTAATGGCCATTTATTGAAACAATAAATTGAAACCATTTATTGATGAAAATAGGAGTTATGATAGGGGCCATTTGACGTTTTAAATTTTTTTTAAAGGATCTTCCGTTTGGAACAACCCTACAAAATGGCTGCTGTGATATAGTTTGCCCTTTAAAGTGCTCTGTGTAGGCATAATGCATGCTATTTAGATGGCAATCTCCATATTTGTCTAAATTTGCCAGGTTAGTGATACACATACACATATATACATAGGTATGGTATATATATTATACATATATCAGTCACCAAGTCACAATCCCATACGCTGAATACAATTATATATATATATATATATATATATATATATATATATATATATATATATATAGTTACAGTTGTTTTCAGTCGATTTGACACATTTCTTCAAATAAATGTAGTTACTCTCAAAACAATTAACACAGCACACTAAACAATCTTATTTAC
Organism: Pseudorasbora parva; assembly: GCF_024679245.1. NCBI lineage: Eukaryota > Metazoa > Chordata > Actinopteri > Cypriniformes > Gobionidae > Pseudorasbora > Pseudorasbora parva. The sequence goes on from NC_090195.1 coordinate 29,814,164, forward strand.
ATTTACATTTATGCATTTGGCAGACGCTTTTATCCAAAGCGACTTACATTGTATTCAAGGTACACATTTTACATTTTTGTCAAGTCTTGCTTTCCCTGGGAATCGAACCCATGACCTTGGCGTTGCTAGCGCCATGCTCTACTCATTGAGCTACAGGAAAGACGGATATTTATATTGACGAAATCGTTCAATATTCACTGTACAATGAAGCACTCGCTGCAGTTTATTTGAGTAATTTATTTATTAAAAGTAAATGCCATCATCTCTATTGATTTTATAGCATATTTAGCTATAGACACGCTAATGAAAATACATCGTAAAGTTATTCAATAATGGGTTATGTTATACTATAAGTTTCTCCCCTTACCCAAAAAAATTACATTCACAAACATGCAACAACTGTTTACTGTTGTACACTACTGCAATCACTGAACTTTATTAATCGCATCTCTAATTTACATCTTACCACAGAATTTTAGCTACAAAACAACATATATTCTTATCATGCAATATGGGGGGGAAATGTTGTGAATGCTGAATCCATGGTTCTTCTGCCTCAACACATCCACGTGCTCAAATA